>NC_134355.1:610053979-610349228 GCF_048569485.1 Anomaloglossus baeobatrachus
TAGGGACAAGGTAGGCACATGTCTATAGGATGGGGACAAGGTGGGCACATGTCTATAGGATGAGGACAAGGTGGGCACATGACTATAGGATAGGGACAAGGTAGGCACATGTCTATAGGATGGGGAGAAGGTGGGCACAAGTCTATAGGATGGGGACAAGGTGGGCACCTTACTATAGAATAGGGACAAGGTGGGCACATGTCTATAGGATGGGGAGGTGGGCACATGTCTATAGGATGGGGACAAGGTGGGCACATGACTATAGAATACGGACAAGGTGGGCACATGACTATAGAATAGGGACAAGGTGGGTACATGTCTATAGAATAGGGACAAGGTGGGCACATGACTATAGAATGTGGACAAGGTGGGCACATGTCTATAGGATGGGGACATTACAAGGATGGGCATAATACTATTGGATGGGGACATTAGAATAGGGACAAGGCTAGGGTCATTACTATAGGATGGGGACAAGATGGGCACATTACTATAGGATGGGGAACATTACTAAAAGATGTTGGCCAAAATTTCTATATAGTGATAATTGTAACACTATTAGTTACAAGAAAGGGATAAAATGTAAAAAAAACAAAATAAGGCATGACTTTTTTTTACCAATTTTTTTTTTTTATATTTAACCAAAGAATGTGCACATTTGTTATAATAAACAAGTGAAAAATGTTGAAAATCAGTGATCCAAAGGTGTGTAAAAGAATATATATGGTACCAATAAAAATGTCACTTTGTCCCGCAAAGAATGCGGCCCCCCAAATTATTTTTTTCCTCTGTGCGGCCCATACACCCAGCCGAGTTTGAGACCCCTGGTCTAGATCATATGACCGATCTTAAGAGAAGTATGTCATGAATTTTCAGATAGAATGGAGAAACTAAATAAGGTAATATTGCCAAAATGATATGTTGTTAGGGCCAGGTGGACGGGCAGACCCAGGAGGTGGATCCACTGGGTCGAACTCCTTGATGATGGTAAGGGGTCCGGTAGCTGGAGCACTACAGGTAGCAGAACAGTCCGTGTACAAGAGGAGATGCAGAAGTCCCTGGGACCACGGAGTCACTGATGGTAGTCCGGGTGACGGAGCTCAGGTTCGGAGGCCAAGATGTTGTCAGGCGGAGTCCGGAACCGATGGAGCGAGCAGACGGGTCACCGCAGGGATCAGAGAGGGAACGGACTGTCAGGATGGCGGATAGACAGCGGTCGGGGTTCGGGATTCGGCAGGACCGGATGGCGTAGCAGGATCGGCTCTAGAAGAGAGATAGGTGAGTATATCACAGAGACACAAGGAGACCTGACTCCTAGCTTGGGAAACACGAAGAACAGGCCCCGCCCACTTAGACACTTAACCCCTTTATACCCTGTACCTGTGTGCCCAATTTCCTGTTAGTGGACGCTGGCCCTTTAAGAAAGGGTCAGTGACCGCGCGCGCGCCCTAATGCGCATGCGCGCGGCCCGGGTGCCAGAAGCCAGGGCAGGGAGCGGTGAGGAGGACGCAGCAGAGCCGGGCTGGGGCTGAGAAGCCGACGGGCGCCGGTAGCGGGGACCAGGACGCCTGGGAACTGCCAGCAATGGAGGCTGGAGACCGGGGAGCGACGGAGACCGGACAGAAGAACCGGAGGGCGTCGCAGGGAAGCCGGGGAGCGTGGCAGGTGAGCCGGGGAACAGGGCAGGGGACCCGGGGAGCGTGACAGTACCCCCCCCCACGCCCCCCTCCCCGCAACCGGGACAGGAAGGCACGGATCAAAGGCGTACCCACATTCTCCCGGGGTTCCCAGGACCTATCCTCAGGACCATACCCTGCCCAGTCCACCAGGAAGAACTGTCGGCCCCGTACGGTTTTCATGGCCACGATATCCCTTACCGCATAGATGTCGTCATCGGCAATAGGAGGAGGAGCCGAACTGGCAGCAGCGGAGAAGGGACCAAGGACAACCAGCTTGAGCAGGGAGACGTGGAAGGAGTTGGGTATCCTCATCGTGGCCGGGAGCTGCAGCTTGTAGGAAACCTCATTGATCTTGCTGAGGACTTTTAAACGGCCCGATGTATCGAGGTCCCAGCTTGTAGGATGGTAGCTTCAATCGGACGTACTTGGAAGCAAGCCAGACGAGATCTCCTGGAGAGAAACACGGAGGGTCCAGACGCCTCTTGTCTGCGTGTCTTTTCATCCGCAGGGAAGCACGTTCAAGGGACGCCTTAACAGAGTCCCAAATGGTTGCAAAGTCACGGGCTAGAGCATCAGCAGCAGGGACATCCGAGGAAGAGGATACAGGCAATGGGACGGAAGGCTGAAGTCCGTAAACGACATGGAAGGGAGAGCTGGAGGAGGACTCACTGACGTGGTGGTTATGGGAGAATTCAGCCCAAGGAAGAAGCGTGGACCAGTCATCATGATGGGCGTTGACGTAGTGATGTAAGAAGGAGGTCAAGATCTGATTGACCCGTTCCACTTGGCCGTTCGACTGAGGATGATAAGCTGAAGAAAAGTTCAGAGTCACTCCCATATGTTTGCAGAGAGCCCTCCAGAAGCGGGAGGTGAACTGAGTTCCTCTGTCGGACACAATGTGTGATGGAAAGCCATGCAAGCGGAAGATGTGTTGTACGTAGGCGTCAGCGAGTTCCTGGGCAGAGGGCAGTCCAGCCATAGGGACGAAATGAGCCATTTTAGAGAACCGATCCACCACGACCCATATGACTGTGTGTCCGGAGGACAATGGCAAGTCCGTAATAAAATCCATCGCAATGTGCTGCCACGGTACTGAGGGTATAGGCAGAGGCAGAAGACGGCCATATGGCAGATGTTTGGGCGTCTTATTCCTGGCACAAGAGGAGAAGGCTGAGACAAAAGAAGCGACGTCCGTGCGAAGGGATGGCCACCAGTAATGACGTACAATCGTACTCCATGTTTTCTTCTGACCAGCATGACCGGCTATTTTCGAGACATGAGCCCAGTGTAGCACTTCTTTGCCTGTCAGTCTCAGAGACATAGGTCTTCCCGGGCGGTATTTGGGCCAGAGTGACAGGAGTCACCGGAATGATCTTACTAGGGCAAATGATGGGCTGGGATGTCTCCTCCTCCTGCTCCATGGGCATGAAAGACCTGGACAAGGCATCTGCGCATACATTTTTGTCCGCGGGTCGGAAATGTAGTTGGAAATCAAATCTGGCAAAGAACAAGGACCACCTGGCTTGCCGTGGGTTCAGTCGCTGAGCAGACCGCAGGTATTCCAGGTTCTTGTGGTCCGTGTAAATGATAACGGGGTACACTGCTCCTTCCAGAAGGTAGCGCCATTCCTCCAGAGCCAGTTTGACTGCCAATAGTTCTCGGTCACCGATGGTGTAGTTGCGTTCAGGCGCTGAGAAGCTCTTGGAGAAGAAACCGCAAGTCACCATCTTCCCGGAGGAGGACTTCTGCATGAGCACTGCTCCAGCTCCCGAGGAGGAGGCATCCACCTCCAAGGTGAACTGTCGGTTTAACTCCGGACGGTGGAGCACAGGAGAGGAGGCAAATGCCCGCTTCAGAGAGCCAAACGCGGCGTCGGCCGCAGGTGACCAGTCCTTTGGATTAGCCCCCTTCTTGGTCAGGGCGGAGAGAGGAGCAGTCAGAGCAGAGAAGTGAGGGATGAACTGGCGATAATAGTTAGCGAATCCCAGAAAGCGTTGGATTGCCTTCAGTCCAGAAGGAGGAGGCCAGTTGAGAATGGAAGAGACCTTCTTCGGATCCATCTGCAATCCGGTATCGGAGATGACGTAACCCAGGAAGGGAAGAGAAGACTGCTCGAAGACACACTTCTCGTACTTGGCGTACAGACGATTCTCCCTCAGTCGTCGTAGTACCAGCTGCACGTTCTCTTTGTGGGTCTGGAGGTCCGGAGAAAAGACCAGAATGTCATCGAGATACACCACCACACAGATGTAAAGAAGGTCCCGGAACACGTCGTTCACCAAATTCCTGAAAGACTGCTGGTGCGTTACACAGGCCGAAGGGCATCACACAGTATTCATAGTGCCCATCGCGAGTATTGAACGCGGTCTTCCATTCGTCCCCCGAGCGGATGCGGACCAGGTTGTAGGCACCCCGAAGATCCAACTTGGTGAACACACGAGCTCCTCTAAGCCGATCAAACAATTCGGGGATGAGCGGCAGAGGGTACTTATTTTTCACGGTGATTTCGTTTAATCCCTGGTAGTCTATGCATGGACGTAGATCACCTTCTTTCTTCTTAACGAAGAAGAAGCCTGCTCCAGCAGGGAGGATGATCTCCGAATGAATCCCCTTGCCAGGCTCTCTGTGATGTAAGTAGACATGGCCCTTGTTTCGGCTGGAGACAGCGGATATATCCGTCCTCGAGGTGGTGTAGTTCCCGGGAGCAGGTCGATGGCACAATCGTAAGGACGATGTGGCGGAAGTACCTCTGATTCCTTTTTGTCGAAGACATCCGCGAAGGACCAATAGGCCGAGGGCAGTCCCGGTAGGGACTCTGGAACCGGAGGTCGTCGGATGGGTTGTATGGTCTTCAGACACTTCTCGTGGCAAGAGGAGCCCCATCGGGTGATTTCACCAGTACCCCAGCTGACTGATGGTTCGTTGTGTCCGTAACCAGGGAAGTCCCAGCAGGATTTGATGGGATCATGTGTGGAAGGACGTAGAGAGCGATGTCTCTCGGTGTGCAGAGCACCGATACGCAGTTCGACCCGGCCTGGTGATCCACGAGATGGTGTCAGAGAGGGGTCTCCCATCCACAGAGGCAATCACGAGGGGTTTGTCGAGTGGAGTAACAGGCACCTGGTACTTGTCCACCGTGGCCTGCTGGATGAAATTGCCTGCTGTGCCCCAGAATCGAGGTACGCCTCAGCCGTGAACCGCGTCTCTCCCGTTATCACTTGCACAGTCCAGGTAACCGGGTCTGAGAGAGTCCCAGCACCTAGGGTGGCCTCTCCTACCAACCCTAGGCTTTGGAGTTTCCCGGCCTCTCTGGACAGGAGCGTAGCAGGTGTGCGCCCTCTCCGCAGTAGAAGCAGAGGCCCTTGGCGAGTCGTTCTGCTCGGCGTTGTTCAGACTGCCGCACACGGTCGATCTGCATGGGCTCGTGGACGGAGACACCAGATGCCGTTGACTGAAGTACGGCGGGCTTCTGCGGAGGAGAGGAATGCCGTACCGGACGTCTCTCACGGGACACCTCTTTGGATCGCTCCTGAAAGCGAATGTCCACTCGAGTCGCTAGGGTAATCAGGGCATCCAGGTTGGACGGTACGTCACGACCAGCCAGCTCATCTTTAATTCGACCCGAGAGTCCTTCCCAGAAGGCGGCGGTTAGAGCCTCGTTGTTCCACCCGAGTTCCGAAGCCAAGGTGCGGAAACGGATGGCATATTGACCCACCGTCAGAGTCCCCTGACGTAACCGGAGAAGAGATGAGGCAGACGCGGAGGCGCGTCCGGGCTCGTCAAAGGTGCCACGAAATGCCTGCAGGAACTCCTGGATGTTCGTGGTCACAGGATCCTCCTTTTCCCACAAGGGGTTCATCCACGCCAGTGCCTCACCCTCTAGATGGGACATGATGAACGCGACCTTGGCTTGGTCGGAGACGAACAAATGCGGCAGCTGCGTGAAATGGAGGGAGCATTGGTTTATGAATCCCCTGCAGGTCTTGGGATCTCCGGCGTACTGGAGTGGTGAGGCCAAACGAAGTCTGGAAGCATCCGAAGATGCTGCCACGGGGGCTGGAGCCGTGGATTGTCTAGTGGAAGCCCGAGATGCTGAAGATGTAACTGACGCTTGTAGCGTGTTCAGGCGGGCGTCCACAGAAGTCATAAAGTTCAGCATGCGGGTCTGTGTCTCACGCTGGCGTGTGAGTTCCTCCTGCAGGGCTGCTAGTGCTTCAGCGGGATCCATGGCCTGTTCTTACTGTTAGGGCCAGGTGGACGGGCAGACCCAGGAGGTGGATCCACTGGGCCGAACTCCTTGATGATGGTAAGGGGTCCGGTAGCTGGAGCACTACAGGTAGCAGAACAGTCCGTGTACAAGAGGAGATGCAGAAGTCCCTGGGACCACGGAGTCACTGATGGTAGTCCGGGTGACGGAGCTCAGGTTCGGAGGCCAAGATGTTGTCAGGCTGAGTCCGGAACCGATGGAGCGAGCAGACAGGTCACCGCAGGGATCAGAGAGGGAACGGACTGTCAGGATGGCGGATAGACAGCGGTCGGGGTTCGGGATTCGGCAGGACCGGATGGCGTAGCAGGATCGGCTCTAGAAGAGAGATAGGTGAGTATATCACAGAGACACAAGGAGACCTGACTCCTAGCTTGGGAAACACGAAGAACAGGCCCCGCCCACTTTGACACTTAACCCCTTTATACCCTGTACCTGTGTGCCCAATTTCCTGTTAGTGGACGCTGGCCCTTTAAGAAAGGGTCAGTGACCGCGCGCGAGCGCCCTAATGCGCATGCGCGCGGCCCGGGTGCCAGAAGCCAGGGCAGGGAGCGGTGAGGAGGACGCAGCAGAGCCGGGCTGGGGCTGAGAAGCCGACGGGCGCCGGGTGCGGGGACCAGGACGCCTGGGAACCGCCAGCAATGGAGGCTGGAGACCGGGGAGCGACGGAAACCGGACAGAAGAACTGGAGGGCGTCGCAGGGAAGCCGGGGAGCGTGGCAGGTGAGCCGGGGAACAGGGCAGAGGGACCCGGGGAGCGTGACATATGTACCTTATTGATCACGATTGCTGGGGCAGCAACCTTTGGGACCACCACCAGTCTTGCAGTGAAGGTGCTCCTTCTCCTTCATAGTCGCATTGCTGGCCACCTGATACTACAATTATGTTGCTTCATTAAAATAAATTGGTCCGGCTTCAGATGTAAGTACAGCTGTTGATTGTAACTATGAATGTGCAGTTAAAAACTGTGAAGGGGATGCAGCATTGAATGCCTTCATTCTCAGTATGAATGGGGATCCCAGAAGTCAGTGATCATGTTTTTATTGATGGGATATTCTACCTATATGCCATCATGTATTGTGATGGAAATACCTCTTTAAAGGGAACCTGTCACAAGAATTGGCGACTATAACCTGTGGCCACCACCAGTGAGCTCTTATATACTGTATCTATATATATAATTGCCTTATTCTGTCTGTCTGTCTCCAAAATGACGTCATTACCGTGAGAACCGTCACCACACGCTAAAGAGCCTGCGACCAACGGCTCAGCTAACTGAACAGCCTGAACTACTGGCCGACAGGACGACGCCCGACACTTTTCCCCACACCCACACGGAGCCCCGACTCCCCGGTAAGTGCTGCACCCCCGGGAGCCCACACCGGCAACCCAGGCGACACTTACCCACCACTCGGCTCCACCATCCGCACTCCGCATGTATACACTGATACTCACACACACACACAGGAATAGTCACCTGTCCCCAGCCATGCAGTCTCCAGCATTGACGTCCTCAGCGCCATGGCCCCACTCAGCTCCACCCCCCCGTACTTCGCCCCCCGCACACATTACCCCACTTGGTTCCACCCCCCCACACTCCGCCCTCCGCATGTATACACTGAACACACACACACACACCTGGATAGTCACCTGTCCCCAGCCAAGCAGTCCCCGGCACTGACGTCCTCAGCGCCATGGACCTGCATTACCCCGCAGGATGGAGGCACATGTCAGGATGGTGGCTGCACCATGATGGGGGCACATACCCACAGCATCAGCATATTTTTACTTAACTTTATACTGTTCTTGGCCTTCTTTCATTACAAGCCATGGACATCATTAAACATTAGACTCATCTATTAAAACTGTTCCTTCTGTTGTTTGTCATTTTAAAACCAATAAACAATTATAAGAATATACTAAATTACACCTAACTAGTGATGAGCGAGTACTAAAAAGCTCGGGTGCTCGAGGCTCTGGCCGAGCATCCCAAGATACTCGTGTACTCGGCCCGAGCACCGAGCCCAATGTTATCCTATGGGAGACCCGAGTATTTTTATGAAATGACCCCCGGCAGCATGTAGAAACCCTAAAAATGTCACAAAAGTCTCAGAAGAGTGCTCAAATGACATGGCAACAGCATGGGGAAGACCCCTTGAAGCATTTATCACTCAAAAGTCACAGCTGTGAACAATTTTGTCTGCGTTTTACGCCATTTTTACGGACTCACCAGAAAACCTTCCAAAATGACACCAAAATGAATTTTCATGGCGGAAATGTTAAGGGCACATACCCAATAGTGAGATAGAGCTGGTGTATGTTACTTTTTGAGATTAATACATGAAAGATTTTACGTAAAACATTGTGTGGCACTCCGATGTCCAAAACGCACGTTTTGTGCTTTTTACTAGCGATGTCGGTCATTTTTTTTTTTCATTCTATCTCCCGTCGGTCGGTCTCGCTCTGTCGGTCTCTCTCTGTCTTGTCTGTCCCCCTCTCACAGTCTGTCGGTCATTCTCCCCCCTCTCTCTTACTTACCGTTCCCTGATCACTGCCGCGGCGCTGCACGGCTGTTCACTAAACTCCGGCGGCTTTTCCTTTTTTGAAAAAGCCGGCCGCTCATTAAACAATCTCGTATTCCCTACTTTCCTGCTTTTCGGCGCCTATGATTGGTTGCAGTGAGACACGCCCCCACGCTGAGTGACAGGTGTCTCACTGCACCCAAACACAGCAGCCGGTGTGTGTGTGTATACTGTGCAGTGAAATAAATAATTAAAAAAAACGGCGTGCGGTCCCCCCAATTTTAATACCAGCCAGATAAAGCCATACGGCTGAAGGCTGGTATTCTCAGGATGGGGAGCTCCACGTTATGGGGAGCCCCCCAGCCTAACAATATCAGTCAGCAGCCGCCCAGAATTGCCGCATACATTAGATGCGACAGTTCTGGGGCTGTACCCGGCTCTTCCCGATTTGCCCTGGTGCGTTGGCAAATCGGGGTAATAAGGAGTTATTGGCAGCCCATAGCTGCCACTAAATCCTAGATTAATCATGTCAGGCGTCTCCCCGAGATTCCTTCCATGATTAATCTGTAAATTACAGTTAAAAAACACACACACCCGAAAAATCCTTTATTAGAAATAAAAAACACTAACAAAGTCCCTCATCACCAATTTATTAACCCCGACAAACCCTCCATGTCCGGCGAAATCCATGGACCTCCAGCGTCGCATCCAGCTGTGCTGCATGAAGGTGACAGGAGCTGCAGAATACACCACCGCTCCGGTCAGCTTCACACAGCAACTGAGGTGAGTATAGCGATCAGCTGAGCTGTCACTGAGGTTACCTGGATGCAGCGGTGGCCGCGGGTAACCTCAGTGACAGCTCAGCTGATCGCGCTACTCACCGCCGCTCCGGTCAGCTCCATGCAGCAACTGAGGTGAGTATAGCGATCAGCTGCTGTCACTGAGGTTACCCGTGGCCACCGCTGGATCCAGCGGTGGCCGTGAGTTACCTGACTGACAGCAGCTGATCACGCTACTCACCTCAGTTGCTGTGTGAAGCTGACCGGAGCAGCGGTGTATTCTGCAGCTCCTGTCACCTGAATGTTGCACAGCTCGACGCGACGCTGGAGGACTGTGGATTACGCCGGAAATGGAGGGTTTGTCGGGGTTAATAAATTGGTGATGAGGGACTTTGTTATTGTTTTTTATTTCTAATAAAGGATTTTTTCGGGTGTGTGTGTTTTTTAACTGTAATTTACAGATTAATCATGGAAGGTTTCTCGGGGAGACGCCTGACATGATTAATCTAGGATTTAGTGGCAGCTATAGGCTGCCATTAACTCCTTATTACCCCGATTTGCCAACGCACTAGGGTAAATCGGGAAGAGCCGGGTAGAGTCCCAGAACTGTTGCATCTAATGTATGCGGCAATTCTGGGCGGCTGCTGCTGACTGATATTGTTAGGCTGGGGGGCTCCCCATAACGTGGAGCTCCCCATCCTGAGAATACCAGCTTTCAGCCGTATGGCTTTATCTGGCTGGTATTAAAATAGGGGGGGACCGCACGCCGTTTTTTTTAATTATTTATTTATTTATTTTACTGCACAGTATAGACACGCCCACCGGCTGCTGTGATTGGGTGCAGTGAGACACCTGTCACTCAGCGTGGGGGCGTGTCTCACTGCAACCAATCATAGGCGCCTGTGGGCGTGGAAAGCAGGGAATATGAGATGGCTGTGTACAGAGCACAGCGCGCCCGCCGGTATAAAGGCTCGGTCACGCTGTGCAGGCCGGCCAATCACTGCAATTCCACAACTAACAGGGCTGTGGCATTGCAGTGGTTTGCCAGCCAATCCCTGCATGAGGGCTGGCTCTCAAAAGAGCGCCAACATGCAGGGATGAAGACCACGAGTACAGCACGAGTATCGCGAGATTACTCGGTCCCCGCCGAGTAGCCCGAGTACAGTGATACTCGTGCGAGTACCGAGTAGTAACAAGCATACTCGCTCATCACTACACCTAACCCATCCAGTCCATTCATTACCTTATTATTCAATCTGCTAACCTACATACACATTCTAGACTACCCGATACATTAGAATCGGGCCACCTTCTAGTTCTAGAATAATGTTTATAAGATCCCAGGCTGATCTGTAGAATGTAAAAAAATGTCTTTTATTATACTCACCTGCGGGGCAGTCCAAGCCAGTGGGTGTTGCTGATCTCTGGTCTGGCGCCTCTTCTCTACGGCAATCATCATCCTGCTTCTACCCAACCCAGTATAGATCATGTGTTCTACGTCATCCACGCAGCCCGTCATTGGGGTCCTGCGCAGACACACTGTGATCTGCAAACATCAAAAGAGGTCTGGCACTACTAACACACCACCCAATTACTGAAACAGCATAGCTGGAAAGCTAAGATAGCGACACAAAGATCCAGGGGTGCTACGATCAGACAATTAGCTATATCAGACTTGTAGAAGATGCAGGAATAAAGGTCAGCACTTATCCAGTATCGTGATAAAACAGTCCTTTAATTCATCAAGAATAAGTGGAACAGTGTGGAAGGGCAAATCAAAGTACTGTAATGTGCAGGCACGAGGAAAGGTTAAAGACCACCCACGCATGTGCACTACAGTACTTTGATCTGCACTGAGCAGGACAGATCACAGTGCGCCTGTGCAGGGCTGCAATGCTGGGCTAATGATGGGAATCCATACTGGGCTGGGTTTAAGGAGGACAGTGATCGCCGGAGAGAGGAGGAGCCGGACCGGAGAACAGCAACGCCCATGGGACTAGACCGCCTCCTAGGTGAGTATAATAAAAGGTATTTTTTTTACAGAGCGGCATGGGCTCTTATATACAGTATTCTGGAATGCTGTATATAAGAGCTCACTGGTGATGGCCACAGTTTATAGTCACCAAATCTGGTGACAGGTTCCCTTTAATTTCTTGTATAAACTGACATTTAAAGTGGAGTGTAGGGAAATTATCAGGAAAACAAATTCAGTTAGCAAGATACGAAGATTGGATGTAATATTTTAAGGTGGTGATCCGCATTTTTCAGTAGCCTTTGAAGTTCATGTTAATCTGTTTGCTAATGTGCCCCTGCCTCGTAAACACAGTGTTAACCTGCACGATAATGTGGCACTGTTTACTTGCATCTGTTAAATTATTTCTTACATTAAAAGGTCATTAAACCATAGAAAGCATAAACACCCAGTTTCCCTCCAGTACAGTATGAGAATGTTACTACCTTATCCTTAATTTAATCACCAAAGTAATTTATCTCTTGAGAGTCTCATTTTCATCCAAGTGCAATTATATTTCACAGTATGCATGTTGATTAGGCAGAAACACAGAAATAATTCATCAGAATATTACGAAAATAATTAATCATCGATATACATGGGGAAAAAAGAAATTACAATTCTCCCTGTTCTATTAAATAATTAAGCACTTTAATTCCGAAATGATGTATGTTTGATGGAAAGCATGAGATAATCCGTCATATATATGTGTACATGGAAAACAAGCTATTCCCTCCCAAACGATTGCCAGCTATGATGTCATCCTGATCCTTATGTAATGATGGAGGGTAACATGTTTAATTAGTACAGAGCAGGGTTGTTTAGTAAGATAATGCATGGGGGCACGTATACCGTCATTGGGGCCATAGACCAGCCAGAGCTAATTGACCATTTAATTATTGTATTCGCTGTTATGTTTCATTGAACTTTTCTTATAAGACTGTTTATTTGGGCCAAGATATGATGGTGGGAATACAAAGATGTGATAAATTAATTTGAAGTGTTGCATACAACTATAGTGAAGAAATTGCCTTTAAATCTAAGAAACATTAAAAGTACCACATACACAAACATAAGACAGACTCTCTTCCTTTGTGGCTGACTGCATGTATTATTAAAGGGAACCTGTCACCACTTTTTTGGCGTATAAGCTGCGGCCACCACCAGTGGGCTCTTATATACAGCATTATAACATGCTGTATATGCTGTATATAAGCCCAGGCCTCTGTGTTACAACATAAAAAACACTTTATAATACTTACCTAACGGTCTCGCTGTGGGCCTTATGGGCGTCTCCGTTGTCAGGTGGTGCCGACGCCTCCTCTTTCGGCCATCTTCATCCTCTTTCTGAAGCCTGTGTGCATGACGCGTCTATGTCATACACTCTCGCCGGTCCTGCGCAGGCGCACTACAATACTTTTATCTGCCCTGCTCAGGATGCTGAATGCCAACGAGTGTGTATGATGTCGGACCCGTCATGCACCATGGCTAGAGAAGAAGGAGAACAAAGATGGCCAAAATAGGAGGTGCTGGCACCGGACAACAGAGACACCCATAAGGCCCATAGCGCAACCGTTCGATAAGTATTATAAAGTGTTTTTTATGTTATACTCCTGGCCTGGGCTCTTATATACAGAATGTTAGAATGCTGTATATAAGAGCCCAGTGGTGGTGGCCGCAGCTTTTAGGCCAAAAAAGTGGTGACAGGTTCCCTTTAAACAGACTTTTAGACTTGATGAAGCTGCTATACTTACTTTAATTCACGTAAAAATGGCAGTATAATATTTTCCAAAGTTTAAAGTTAATCTTAACTTAGCTGACTGACAGCTCCTCAGTGTCCCTCCTCCCTGCTTTTGCTGGATATCAGTACAAGCTGCAGCTATCAGTCAGGTGGGGTGGATGGAAACTGAATGCAGATGGAATCAGCAGCTACTTCTTTCAATAGTTGGAATTATAAAGTGGGGATTTTCATTTCATTTATATTCAGGATTATACATCCATTCGGACATAGCTTTTCAAAATAAGTATAACAGCCTCATCAGGTGTAACAGAACTGTTGGAAGAAAATGGCATCCTAAAATGCAAAACAAAGAGCTGTAGTAAACAAAAAAATGCAATAGGGTCTTATCCAAATAACTACTGAAATATGCAGGGATATCTTGCTCGCCTAGCTTGGTTGTGGTAACCACAACACAGAAAACTTATAATGACAGCTGCTGCAAATCCATAGATCAAAACCAATTATTGGCAAAGTCAAGGGAAGAAAATGTGGACTCTCTGCGCTGCTGTGAAGGTCATAAGAAGAGGACTGGATACATGGGTAGGAACTATTACAGTTTATGGTTGTCACGTTCCGAAGTGTTACAGTTGTCTCTCCATTTTTGAAAACTAGTAACGAATTCTGAGTTGGTATCCCTCATTTCCATCTGGGGCTCTTCATTTAAACAGGGATTCATTTCTTTCAGTACATCAGTAGTTAATGTCAGTTTTGTTGTCCATCAGTTCCTAGCTGAGTGTTTCAGCTGCAACTGCTTTGTAGCCACGCCCCTTCAGGTTTATTTAGAAGTGTCTTCCCAGCATGCCTTGCTGCAGATACAAACTCATTTGTTCTCTGGCTGCCTTGGAGGAAGGTTCTGCTGTGGAGGTATCCTGTTCTCAGACTTTATCCCTTTTGTTGATTTCCCCCCCTGTTTGTCTTACCTTACCTTGTGTGTTGTTAGTGCAGCGGTGGGGTCTAGTGAACCTCCCCTGCCCTCCTCTAGCCAGGGCATCTGTAGGGTCTTCTCAGGGGCTCAGGTTCCTGTTTGGCGGCAGTTGCGGAAACTGTATCGGGACTGGCTAGGAGAGTAGGGAAAGCTACAGGTGAGGATAGGAGGTGTCCCACCTACACCTCTCACTAATTCCAGGACCCGTTGCTGTTATTGTGACCCCTTTGTTTGTTGTGTTTTTGTTGTGTGTCAGATACATGTAGGTCTGAACGGCCCCCGTCATGGTTGCCACGCCCAGCAAGCGTGGCACGAAGTTACCCAAATTTCCTCTTTAGCACAAAATGATCAGTTTGTTGTCAAGAACAAGTTTGGATAACTTCCAAACTCATCGACAATAAACTAAATAATTCCTGCCCATGTATCCTGTCCTCTTGTTATCACCTCCACAGCAGCGCGGAGAGACCACTTTTTGCTTGACTTCAACTTGTCCTAAAATACGGTCACCTTTTTTTTTATCTCAAATCCATGATTTAGAGAAAAATGTCTTCTTACAGCATCGGCACATGTACAGAACAGTCAGACGGCAAGGTATATAAGTCTTAACAAACAACAAGGCAAAGAAGTAAAGTGAATCTGTCTCCGGGTTTTTGCCACCTAATCTGAGAACAGCCTAATGTAGGAGCAGAGATCCTGATTCCAGCAATTTGTTACTTACTGGGCTGCTTAGTGTAGTTTGGATACAATCACTGTTTAATCAGCAGGAGATTATCATTAGAGGACTACTTGGTGTGCTGCCAGGTAGTCCAGTATCTTCATGACCTCTGTATAACCGCTAGATCTGCAGCAGAGAAAACATTGATTTTATCAACATGACAGCAAACAGCTCAGTAAGTGCCCCATCGCTGGAATCAGGCTTTCTGTCTCTACATCATGCTGCTATCAGATGGGAGAGCAAAAACTTGGTGACACCTTCACTTTAATTTAGAGGTGCACACCAGTAGAGGAATTTCGTGTTTTTAGAAGGTGGTGAGCACCTCAGCGCCCTGCGACAGAAATGTCGCTATGGTCACAGAGTGGGGTAGCATTTCTGGCATTGAAAGCGCAGACAGATTTGATAAATTCGATGGGGGGGGTGTAGCCCAGTGCCACCATGTCTCTGCCGCATCCCCACCCATTTTGTCAAAGCGGATTCAATTTGACATGAAAACACCAAAGGTATCAAAATGTGGCTGCAAAAATAATTGCTACTTTTCAAAACTTTTAGGATACTCTTGTGACATAAAAGCTTTGGTGAATTATCCCTTTCATAAAGATCTATCTCCATCCACAAGATAAAAAAAAAATAAAATATGGGTAATGGTATACCTTGAAGAAATTTAGAGTACATACATTAGACGTCACGTCTGGACTGGTACCGCAGTGGCAACAGCCCACAATGCAAGTACACCCCATAAATGTGTTCTATAATTCCATGCTACTTTGTATAAATATTCCAATTCTCTTGCACTTGTAGCGCCCCTGAGCTACTCAGGGCACTACAAGGTACTGCATCCTCCCCAGGATGCAGGGCCTACCCCCAGGGACCTGGAACACCAGTGCCAGCAACACCTAGACACACCAAAATCCCAGTTTGCACTTCACACTAGGGGTAATTGGCTAGTTGGACACAAGGGAATGGCCACCTAAAGGGCAGAGCCAGACCAGGGGACTAGACAGCCTGGTGGGAGGGGATAGCAGTTAGTCAGTAGTAGTGAATGAAAGTGGAAAGATGTGCCTAGAGCTGGGTCGTGTAACGGTGACCTGGGGGCACAGGAGAGTGGTCGCCAGGGCAGGTACACCCGAGTACCGCTGGGACCGGAGCACTGACGGGGCACAGGGCCCTAGGTAAGATGTCAGTTTCATACGGTCTGGCAAATACCTGCACAGTGAGGGGACCACCATGGACCTCACTGACCCACAGATACGGGGGCACCAACAGTAAAGCAAGGATCAGGGTTAGGGACACAGACCAGCCCTACAGGGTCCACACTGCCCGCCGTATGGACAAGAAGACTGCCACAAAAAGGACAGTCGGGCCTCAAACCGCTTCAAGCTACGGGGACCCAACCACACTGAGGGGGCTGGGGACAGAATATCCGAGTATACACGTAAAGGAGAGGGTGAGTCCTGCACCACTCGTACGCTTCTGTTACCCAGTTATGAACTCAAGTTCTGGAAAATGCAGCACCAACAATGGTATTACTCCGAGTGCAGCGTGCTGGTCAGATAAGGAGAAGTGTCCCAGTCATCAACGGTAAGGAGAAAATGACCGCAAAAACAGCTCCTATGCCGGATGATCTTTATTCAAACTTCAGTGCAGGGTAAAAACAGCTGTGGGAGGAGACCGATGCAGGACCCTCACTGAGGACGATGGCCGTTTCACCTGTAATTAGGCTTCTATGGGTCCACCATCGTCATTGCGGTCATTTTCTCCTTACCGTTACAGAACAACCGAGTCATCAACTGGCACTGGAACTACAGGGACCAGAACCAGCTGGCCAAGAGTCGAGAGTGAGTAGAGACTGTTAATTGCAACCCACGGTGTGGCCTCTCTTATTATTGACAAAAGACTCACACATCTCATCGGGCTCAGCCCTACTTGCGGAGGGCTTACCACCATAGCTACCATTACCACCAGCCCTAGGGGTAACCAATCAAGCAGTGTCGTTTTCACCATATTAACCACAACCCGCAGGTGGCGTCACACCAATTACTTTACTCTCCCCTGTAAATACTCCCCATTAAAAAGCACCCAGGGCACGAGATCAGGCAACGGCCACCAAAGTGACATTCCTCAGTTATACATCGGCCGGGACTGAGTACCCCATTCCCTGGGCGACACACACTATATACTGTATACCGTATTTTATCGCCAAAATCTTCTCTATCCTTTTTATTTTCTGTATATAATAAACAGTGTTTTATGTCCGTCTATCGTAGGTGCGTCCAAGAGACGGCAACGGATAGTGAATATCAAACAGCTCGTTCTGGAGGAACATGCATCTATCAGCAGTTTAATATTTAATTTGCTAGATCAATTTGTTTTCGATCTTATAGAAATAAGCTGTACTTCCCGATGACATTACAGGACAAGACAGAACACTTTTTTTTGAGTGACGGCTGATTTCTTTGGTTCTTTTCACTGACTTGAATCGTTAAACCAATTTAAAAGGCAGATTTCAGGTTAATCTTATAAACCTCCTACTGCGCAAGAGATAGAAGTAATGCAGCAAAAAGTAACTGCAGCAACAGGTTTCCACTGCAATGCCTTTACATAAGAAAGCATACAGACATACAATTTATCAAGTATTAAAAGTGTTCTTCTAATTTAGAAAATCACTTATCTTTCATTTACAATAAAATATTATTTAGGCCAGCAACACACATCCGTGCCTCCGGTACGTGTTTGGTACGTTTTTGCACGTACCGGAGACACGGAGACCCAGAGACACGGAGACCCATGTTATTCTATGGGTGATGGCACACACGCGTAAAATCACACGGAACATGTGTCCGTGTGATAAGTACGTGTGTGCGTTTTCCCGCACGGACATTTCCGTTTTTGGCGGTCAGCACGCAGGCATGGACCCGCTAAAGTCAATGGGTCCGTGCCTGCACGGACGGCACATGGAGCATGTCCGTGTTCAGCACGTTTCGTTCGGGTGCGTTTTTAAACGAGCGATCTTTTTTTTTTTTTTGTTATTAAAGTCAGTCTACTTACCTTTTTTTCTGCTGTTCTCAGTCATACTTATATTGGCGCTCGGTCTTTTTCTTCCACCGGCTCATACTTACCAATCCCCGATCACCAGCGCGGCGAGGAACAGCTGTGCCGAAAATACGCGGCTTCAATTCATTTGAAAATGCCGGCCGCTCATTAATCAATCTCGTATTCCCTGCTTCCCCTGCCCACAGGCGCCTATGATTGAGTGCAGTGAGACAGCTGTTACGCAGCGTGGGGGCGTGTTTAACTGCAACCAATCACAGCAGCCGGTGGGCGGGTCTATACTGTGCAGTGAAATAAATAAAGAAATAATTAAAAAAAAAACGGCGTGCGGCCCCCCCCGATTTTGATACCAGCCAAGATAAAGCCATACGGCTGAAGGCTGGTATTCTCAGGATGGGGAGCTCCACGTTATGGGGAGCCCCCCAGCCTAACAATATCAGCCAGCAGCCGCCCAGAATTGCTGCATACAATAGATGCGACAGTTCTGGGACTCTACCCGGCTCTTCCCGATTTGCCCTGGTGCGTTGGCAATCGGGGTAATAAGGAGTTATTGGCAGCCCATAGCTGCTAATAAGTCCAAGATTAATCATTGCAGGTGTCTATGAGACACCACCAATGATTAACCTGCAAGTTAAAGTAAATAAACACACACAGTGAAAAAATCCTTTATTTGAAATAAAAAACAATAACAAATTCCCTCGTTCACTAATTTATTATGCCCCAAATACCCATCCCTGTCCGGCGTAATCCACGGAGGTCCAGCTTCGCTTCCAGCTCTGCTACATGAAGGTGACAGGAGCTGCAGAAGAACACCGCCGCTCCTGTCACCTCCACGCAGCAACTGAGGTGAGCCGCACGATCAGCTGAACTGTCACTCAGGTTACTCGTGGCCACTGCTGGATCCTCCAACTGTGACAGCAAGTCGCCCAAGTGACAGCAATGAAGTCACAGGTGAGTTGCGGTCTCGGGTGGAGGATCCAGCTAGCCGCGGGTAACCTGAGTGATGGCAGCGCTGCTCACTTCAGTCATTCAGGGGATTAGCGGTCACCGGTGAGACCTTCACGGGTGACTGCTAATCAGTAC
This sequence comes from Anomaloglossus baeobatrachus, assembly GCF_048569485.1. Lineage (NCBI taxonomy): Eukaryota > Metazoa > Chordata > Amphibia > Anura > Aromobatidae > Anomaloglossus > Anomaloglossus baeobatrachus. The sequence continues at coordinate 610,072,788 of NC_134355.1, forward strand.
GCGACACAGACAGAGCCACGGTATGAGGATGAAGTCGGGTGAAGTTCACCCGAGTTCATTCTCATCGTGCAACTCTGTCTGCTGTCAGCCGACATGTATCAAACGACACATACACCAACATTCCACACGCACTCACGGACATTCCACACACACGGATAGCATACGCCATCACACGGATGTTATACGTACCGGAGAAACGCCCAAAAAAATGGATCTCGGACCCGAAAAACGGACCGTGTCACACGTACGTTATTTTTGCGGAAGTGTGTTTTTGGCCTTAAGGGATTCCCAGAAAATGAATTTAAACATTTAAATAAATTTATTTATTACAATTTTCAATAAAATAAATATATACAGAAATGAGTACACTAATACAAATTTTAATAAAGTTTAATAATCAGATACCAAAAGAATTTCAAATGACTTTTGAACATAGTAAAGTATATTGTATGAAAGAAGCCACCAGCTAGTAGAGTTGTTCCGACCATAAAGGCGATCTGTTTTATATCTGTTATATAGGTGGAATGTGCCATGACTAGAGTTGAGCGCGGTTCTAGGTTCGAGGTTCTCCAGTTCTAGGCTCGAGTGATTTTGGGGGCTGTTCGAGATCGAACTAGAACTCGAGCTTTTTGCAAAAGCTCGATAGTTCTAGATACATTCGAGAACGGTTCTAGCAGCAAAAAGCAGGGCTTTTTACAGCTACAGTGTGCAGGAGCCATCGCTGGCAGTCTGCCAGAAGCTGGTAACCAAGATAAACATCGGGTATCCAAGCAAAGCGCTTTGGTTAGTAACCCGTTGTTTATCCTAGTTACGTGCAGGAAGCCCACACTTCCCCGCTCAGCTCGCTCCGCCCCCTCCTGCCCGCGGCATGTACACATACACACACACACACACACACACACACACTCTGCACACATGGCCCCGCTCGGCTTACCTGCGGTGATGAAGTCCCGCCATCCCGACCTCAGTGCTGTCACTGTCCTCCATGGCCGCCGCTTGTCACATCACCTTCTCTCGCTTCCGACCCGAGACTGACTAGCGGTGACGTCACGGCCCTCTCGCGATACTTGGCTGTGAAGGAGGCGGTCACTGAACTCAGTGACAGGTGCTGTCAGCAGTGCTGGAGATCAGCGCAGGTAATGTACCTTGCTGACAGCAGCACTTGTCATGCCCTGCAGTGACCTGGGCTGACCCATTGATGTTAGCTCAGGTCACTGCACTGCTCTCCCAGCCAATTGGGAACATCCTGCTCTTCATTGACTGGGACAGTGTGGATCGTCATGGCAACCCCTTGGATTACACCAGACCTGGATTTGTTTTTCTTTCTAATAAATTGGTTAAAGAGGGAATGTATTGGGGAGTGTTTTTTCAAATAAAAATGTGTTTGTCGTCTATTTTTTTTTATTACTGACTGGGTTGGTGATGTCGGGTATCTGATAGACGCCTGACCTCACCAACCCCAGGGCTTGATGCCAGGTGACATTACACGTCTGGTATTAACCCCATATATTACCCCGTTTGCCACCGCACCAGGGCGCGGGATGAGCTGGGGCGAAGCACCAGGATTGGCGCATCTAATGGATGCGCCACTTCTGGGGCGGCTGCGGCCTGCTATTTTTAGGCTGGGGAGAGTCCAATAACCATGGACCTCCCTAGTCTGAGAATATCAGACCCCAGCTGTCTGCTTTACCTTGGCTGGTGATCCAATTTTGGGGGGACCCCTACGTGTTTTTTTTTTAAAATTATTTATTTAATTTAAAATAACAGCGTGGGGTGCCCTCAGTTTTGGATTACCAGCCAAGGTGAGGTTGCCAGCTGTGGTCTGCAGGCTGCAGCCGTCTACTTTACCCTAGCTGGCTACAAAACTAGGGGGAACCCTACGTCATTTCTTTTTTTCATTTTTTTTGGCTAAATACAAAGCTAAGCACCCCTTAGTGCCACATGAAAGGCACCAAAGGGTGCAAAATTACAAAATGCAGGAGAGTGGGACATTATGTGTCTTCCTGCCATTATAATGACAGAAAAGACTGATATGAAGTGCACAAGCACAAGAAAATCACCAGAGCGCTCTACGCTGTGAAAAGCAGTAGAAAATGGCACTGGAGTGAACATGTGACCGCCTCATGTAGGATGAAGCTATGGATCCTGGGTAAATTTATGCATTTACCCTCATTCAGTTTTTTTGCAGTACACAAAAAAAACGGAAGGCACACGGATGACAAACAGATGACATACGGACCATCTACGGAACGGAAACGGATGCCACACGGATGCACCCATGAAAAAAAACGGACTGTTTTTTGCAGACCACAAAAATGGATCAGTCGTGTTAATGTAGCCTTATTCTGATCTTCCGTTTATAAACAGCAGGCAGAAATAAGTGAATAACACCCCCCGGCGTCAGAAAATCTCCGGGGTTTCAGGGCTAGCTGAGACCCTGGAGATCATGATGCAGGACAGTTTTTCCGGTCCCCGCTCACGTGATCACAGGTATACACCGTACACCGATGATCACATTACAGTAAATGACAGCGCCGGTAAAAAATTATTTATCTCCCATCTGGCATGAACAAACACTTCTCCACTTCTTCTCCACTTCTCCACTTCTTCTCCACTTTTTCTCCACTTTTTCTCCACTTTTTCTCCACTATTTCTACATTTTTTCTCCACTTTTTCTCCACTTTTTCTCCACTTTTTCTCCACTTTTTCTCCATTTTTTCTCCACTTTTTCTCCATTTTTTCTCCACTTTTTCTCCACTTTTTCTCCACTTTTTCTTCACTTTTTCTCCACTTTTTCTCCACTTTTTCTCCACTTTTTCTCCACTTTTTCTCCATTTTTTCTCCACTTTTTCTCCACTTTTTCTCCACTCTTTCTCCATTTTTTCTCCACTTTTATTCCATTTTTTCTCCCCTTTTTCTCCACTTTTTCTCCACTTTTTCTCCACTTTTTCTCCACTTTTTCTCCACTTTTTCTCCTCTTTTTCTCCATTTTTTCTCCACTTTTTCTCCACTTCTCCACTTTTTCTCCACTTTTTCTCCACTTTTTCTCCAATTTTTCTCCACTTTTTCTCCATTTTTTCTCCACTTTTTCTCCACTTTTTCTTCACTTTTTCTCCACTTTTTCTCCACTTTTTCTCCACTTTTTCTCCATTTTTTCTCCACTTTTTCTCCACTTTTTCTCCATTTTTTCTCCACTTTTTCTCCATTTTTTCTCCACTTTTTCTCCACTTTTTCTCCACTTTTTCTCCACTTTTTCTCCACTTTTTCTCCGTTCTTTTTCTATGGTCGGTCTACCCATTAGCTCTGCCTTGCATAGTGTAGCTCTACACCTACTGCACATGTTACTTTATGATTGACATCTCTTTCGTACCAGAGCTGTCTAAGTCTACTCTGACCCCATATTTGTCATTACTATATTGTCCTTGTACTGTATTATGACATTTGTATCATGTGTTTCATTTCTTGCTGTGTTGCAATTTTTTTGCTGCATCCCAATTGTACCTCTAAATTGTTCGAGTTTATGTTATTGTTCTCTCACTCTTATGTGATACTGATTATTGTCATTTTTCATGATTACATGCAGATAAGTCCAATATCACGAAGGCTCAGGCCGAAACGTCATTTGTAACTTGTTTTGGACAAAAACATATATGCTTATGAAAAAAAATTTTTTCTTAATACGGACCAATAAAGAGTGATTTTGCATTACTATCCGTTGTGACTTACTGACTTAGTCTGGGAGATTTAGAGTGCCGAGGCTACTCACTAATTTTATCTATTATTACTTCTGAGCACATATATACCAGTGAGCAGAGCTTCCTCTACAGTAGTTCTCCTGATTAGGCATGCCCTTACCTCATGAGCAGGGCATTGCAGCTTTGGTAGCAGCCATTACGACATGGACTCTGCTGCTGTGGACCCGGGGAGAGTGAGTGCAGATTCATTGCACCCACACTCCTCACATGAAGGGTCCGCACTCCTAGAAAATGGGGGATACGTTCCCTGAGTGTCTCCCCCCCATATTCTAGACGATCCAGAGTCGTCGTGGGACCCCTTTATTTTTTTTCTTACAATAAATTGGTGAAAGAGGAAATGTTTTGGGGACTGTTTTTTCAAATAAATTTCTTTTGTCGATTTTTTGTTTTTGTTAGTACTGACAGTTTATGATGTTGGGTATCTAATAGACGCCATGACATCACAAACTGCTGGGCTTGATCTCAGGTGACTTTACAGCTAGTATCAACCCGATTTATTACCCCGTTTGCCACTGCACCAGGGCACGGGATGAGCTGGGGTGAAGCGCCAGGATTGGCGCATCTAGTGGATGCGCCATGTCTGGGGTGCCTGCGGCCTGCTATTTCTAGGCTGTGAAGGCCCAATAACTATGGACCTTCCCACCCTGAGAATACCAGACCACAGCTGTCTGCTTTACCTTGGCTGGTGATCCAATTTGGAGGGGACCCTACTTTTTTTGTGTAATTATTAATATTTATAAAATAATTATAAAAAAAGAGCCTGGAGGGACCTCCACATTGGATCCCCAACCACGGTAAAGCTGCCAGCTGTGGTTTTCAGGCTACAGACGTCTGCTTTACCCTAGCTGGCTATCAAAAATGGGGGGACCCAACGTCATTTTTTTTTAACTATTTTTTAAATAGAAAAAATTAATGGGCTTCCCTGTATTTTGATTGCCAACCAAGGTAACGACAGGTAGATGGGGGTGGCAACCCATAGCTGTCTGCTTTATCTGCGCTGAGAATCAAAAATACCGCGGAGCGCTATGTCATTTTTTTTAAAGATTTATTTTTACAGCACTGTGATGTCCAGCAATCAAAATACAGGGAAGCCCATTTTGTTTTTAGTTATTTAAATAAATAATTAAAAAAAATATATATGGGCTCCCGCTGCATTTTTTGTATTGCTAGCTAAGGGTAATCCAAGCAGCTACTGGCTGCTAACCCCCACTGCTTGGTGTTACCTTCACTGGCAATGTAAAATCCAGAAAAGCATTTTTTAATTTTTTGGCCAAAAAACTACAAAAAAAGGACGTAAGCTTCGCCATATTTTTGTATGCTAGCCAGGTATAGCAGGCAGGTGCTGGAAGAGTTGGATACAGCGCCAGAAGATGGCGCTTCTATGAAAGTGCCATTTTCTGAGGCGGCTGCAGACTGCAATTCGCAGCAGTGGGGCCCAGAAAGCTCAGGCCAAGCTGTGCTGCGTATTCCAATCCCCAGCTGCCTAGATGTACCTGGCTGGACACAAAAATGGAGCGAAGCCTACGTCATTTGTTTTCTAATTATTTCATGAAATTCATGAAATAATAAAAAAAGGGCTTTCCTTTATTTTTGGTTCCCAGCCGGGTACAAATAGGCAACTGGGGGTTGGGGGCAGCCGTACCTGCCTGCTGTACCTGGCTAGCATACAAAAATATGGCGAAGCCCACATCATTTTTTCAGCAAAAAACTTCTGCATACAGTCCTGGATGGAGTATGCTGAGTATGCTGAGCCTTGTAGTTCTGCAGCTGCTGTGTGTCTGTATGGAGAAGAGCAGACAGCAGCTGCAGAACTACAAGGCTCAGCATACTCCATCCAGGACTGTATGCAGACGTTTTTTGCCCACCAAAAAAATGACGTGGGCTTTGCCATATTTTTGTATGCTAGCCAGGTACAGCATGCAGCCACGGGCTGCCTCCAACCCCCAGTTGCCTATTTGTACCCGGCTGGGAACCAAAAATATAGGGAAGCCCTTTTTTTTTTTAATTATTTCACTTATTTCATGAAATAATTAAAAATCAAATGACGTGGGCTTCGCCCCATTTTTGTGTCCAGCTGGGTACAACTAGGCAGCTGGGGATTGGAATCTGCAGCACAGGTTAGCCCGAGGTTTCTGGGCGCCTCTGCTGCGAATTTCAGTCCGCAGCCGTCCCAGAAAATGGCGCTCTCATAGAAGCGCCATCATCTGGCGCTGTATCCAACTCTTCCAATAGCCCTGGATCTGGGTGGCTTGTTGGGTAATCATGAGTTAATACTGGCTTTGTTTTACTAGCCAGTATTAAGCCAGAGATTCTTAATGTCAGGCACGTTTGACCCTGCCATTAAGAATCTCTAATAAAGGGTTAAAAAAAAGACACCACACAGAGAAAAAATACTTTAATATAAATAAATACACAGACACATTAGAGACTCCATTTTTATTACCCCCTGTCAGCCCAATAAATCCCCAATAAACCAGCGCTGATAAGAGGTTTTTAATAGAGGCTTAAATTATAAGCAGCAATTTCTGCATTCCAAGTGCCTTTAAATGAATTTGAAGAAACTGCACTTCAGGATTGTAGTGAGGATTGTAGTGAGGATGAGGTGCCCCAGCCCATTACTTGATGGGCTGGGGCACCTCATCCTCACTACAATCCTCACTAATGTAGTAGTAGTGACGATTGTAGTGAGGATGAGGTGCACCAGCCCATCATGGGCTGGGGCACCTCATCCTCACTACAATCCTCACTACAATCGGGAAGCAGCATGCAGCCTTCACTCCGTGAGTGATCAGTGCTGCTAGCGGTAACAGCGGTAACGCTGACAGACGCGTTACCATAGCAACGGTGCTCCCGGAGCCGCGGTTAGCGGTGACGTCACCGCTAACTGCGTTGCTATGGCAACGGTGATCTCCGTTAATGACCGGCTGTGTCAGCCGGTCCCTAACGGAACGGGGAGTCGACCGTGTGCTAGAGCATATCGCCGGTACACGGCGATACACAAATGTGCACCGTGTACCGGAGAGATGCACTCGCAGGTCCTACATGACGTTTCATAGTCATGTGACCAGTCTGTAGCCAATGAGATAATAGCCACGTGACTGGTCACATGGCTATTTTGACGTCACGATAGGTCCTGCATCTCTGCTGGCAGTGGCGGTCACCGGGAAGATTCAGCGATTATCGGATGGAATAGCGGCAGGAGACAGAGTGCAGGAGGGATCGCGGGGACCGGTAAGTGTTATGGCAATGTTTATTAACTGTTTGTGTACATTTATCATGCATTTTTATGTGTTTGTGATTGCCTCCCATTATAGCCTATTGGTTCGAGTTCGGTTCGTCGAACGTTCGACGAACCGAACTCGAACGGGACCCCCATTCGGCGAACCGACCTCAAGCCGAACCGCGACCGGTTCGCTCATCTCTAGCCATGACCTTCTTAGATGGAAAAATGTTTCTTTGCCTTTTGAATGGAAAAATGTGAGTAAAAGATGGATGAGGAAGTTTGATTTACCATGATCCAGCCGGTGGCTTGAGATTCCTTTGGTCGATGGTTGTGATGTCACAGTCTTGCTGGTCAGAATTCAACCAATGCATTTAGGTGAAATGATGTCTCCTTCATCAAGGATTGCAGCCAGCTAGACTGATGTTATTTATAAAGGTACATAACGAGCAGTCATCTATTACCCCTTACAATCCATGAAATGCTAGTAAGTACCTCTTCACACGTCCATGATTATTGGTACGTATGACGTCTATTTTCATACGTACCAGAGACACGGACATCTGCAGACCCATTAAAATCAATGGGTCTGCATTCATGTTCGTGTTTTGACATGGACCGTGTGTCCGTGTGGAGCAGACGCGTGTCCGTTTTCTCCAGCAGCATGGGTGTCACACGGACAGCACACTGATGTGATCCATGTGACACATGTCTTTGAAATAAAATGATTTTCTATACTAACCTGTCTCCAGCGCTGCTGTCTTCGGTGCTGCTGTCACTTGCTTCTGGCCTGCTTGTTATGCTCATACATTTTCACTGCACCGTGGACCCAAAAGCAGCAGTGGAAGAGACAGCAATGCTGGAGATAGCAGTGCCAGGGACAGATGAGTAAAAGGTTCCTGTGTGCTATCATGGATAACACACAGAGAACACTCATGTGCCAAAATCACAGCGCATGGATGGTCATATGTGGCGCCCTGGACTAGCCAGGTCGTCACAGGTACTACAACACACCATCCCCCACCCCGAGATAGGCACATCAGTCAGACACAAAATCCTTGTTGCCTCCCTCCAGGGGCTGATGTCCACACCAGGTGGGGTGGAGCCAGGCGGTTGGCCTCACCCACTGAGGAGTTCACAGTCCTGGAGGCGGGAAAAGGAAGTCATAGTAGAAGAGTAGAGGAGTTGAGGAGAGAGTGGAGAGCAGTTAGGGAAGTGAAAGAGAGAGGAGTGAAGTGAGGAGTAAACTGACTGTGTCCGGGTACGTGGCCCGGGCACCGAGAGCAAGGTTGGCAGACGGTGGTGGCCGTCTGCAGGAGAGGCAGATCAACGCAGAACCGTAGGATCGGGGACGGGCGGTGGCCCGCCGGTACCGAACCGGGGAGCGAAGTGAAGCCAGCACAAATCGGCAGGGCCTGCGGACTCCGACCAGGCTTGGAGTCGCCGTTAAACAGGTCAAATCCATTAGTGACCGGAACCCCAGGGGTTTCCAAACAGCCAAGACCTGATTGAAGGCAACCGTCCAACCAGCACAAGGGAAATACAGCTACCGCCACAGTTCCAAGGGCCAGAGCCTGCGGGCAAAAGGGCTCCTCTGGCCCATATACATGCTGGGGAGCGGGTTACCGGTGGGAAGCCATCGGGACCGAAGATACACAAAAGGTACAGGGAAAGGCAGCCACCACCAACCGTCCGGGAGAAACCACAGCAGTCGGCTGCGGGACCCGTCCATCCAGCCATTTGTTTTACCAAAGACTTTGCATCCATTTGTGGCTGAGTGAGTACTGCCGTGCCGTACGGCACCGCGCTGCGCAGCCAAGCGACCCTGCACCTTGCCCGACCCTGCCTCCCCGTCACCTCACCGGGCCCCAGGACCACCAACCCCCTACCCACGGAGGGGAGAGAAACATCCCAGCTGCTCCCTGCCATTGCTCCCGGGATCCCCGTCAACAGCAGCAGTGGTGCCCCAACCTCACCACAAACCGTGGGTGGCGTCACGGACCAAATCCCCCAAACCACACTACCCCCTTTCACTCACGGGCGAGGAGCGCCGCTTGAGTCCCCGGATCCGGCCCACCGCTCGAGCCACCGAGCAGCAGCAGCGCCGGACCCGAGCATGGTGAGCGTAGCGCCCTCCCCGCCCGTGACACATACACACCTTCAACACGATCTGTGCAAAACATGTGTGTTTTGCACGGACATGTGAAAGAGGCCTAAGAGATATTATACATCCATAATTGCAAACAGCTCAATTTCCATGTTTACTCCAGCTGGTATGAATGTATTTAAATAAAAAAGTGTATTTCAACCTCTGACATTTGTTCTATATTATCGCCTCCTCTCCAATGTTTTTAATGCTTTTTTTCACTAAAAGCTAGCTCCTTTTAGGCTACTATTGTGTTTCTCTTTATAAAGTTTACAAAGTGGATGTCCAATATATTGTTTATTGATATTGTAGACATGTACCCTAATGCGCATATTTAGCTTGCGTTTTCTGCATGCCACATATAATTTATGACTTGAGCTCTTAAATTATTCCCAACTGTCTACGGTAAATAAATATCATCACTTGCTGGGCTTTGTGCAGCGCTAACGTTTCTTTAAGTCAGCGGTGGGGTTGGGATCGGAACCTCTGTCCGTCTGTTTTCTAGCTTGGTCACATGTTGTGGGGTGGCCTATCACATCTGCTCCCCTCCTATCTGCTTCCCTCCTATTTATGCTGGTTGAAACCTTCCACCCATGTCAGCTATAGTTTATTCTATGATGATCTGTGAGATGTAGTGTCCCAGACTTTTTGGTGAAAGTTGTGCTCTTTGCTTGGTGTGGTTTTGAGCTTACCCCTGTTGTTTTGTACCTTCCTTCCTGCTCTCGTTATTCCTCCTGAACCTCTTATTGTCCTTACTTTTGTGTGTGCGTGCTTTTTGACAGACTTTTGGTTTCCATTGTCTGTCTTTATCTGTGGTTTCATCACACTCCTGTCCCATCCCTCCCTGTGGGCAGGGGAATAAGCTCAGACTGGTCCGGAGAAGGACCAGGAAGGAGACTCAGGGCTTTCTACCATCAGGAGTATCCCTGAGAATAGGGATAGCATAAGGTCCTCTGGCTTGAGGGACAGTTTAGGAGCCCCAGATCCTGGCTATCTCACAGTCGTTGTGGCAATTTGTTTGTTACAGGAGTGATCTGTAGTTAAATGCTTTTTTTTTGTAGTTTTATGGTTTTCACTGTCTGAAAATAACAGATTACGATATGTCCATATCAGGCAAGGAGCTAATGCATGGCAAACATGCTATAATACAATACATTAGTAAGAGACAAATATTCTGTCATTTTCTGAGACCCTAAATCAAAACATTGGAAACAAACCTTTCTTCCAGATAGAAAAATGAAGTGAAACTTATGATTTCTCCTTCTTATCTATACACTGTTATGCATACACAGCCAGGCATTTTCTTATATTTATGCCTTGCTATTACTCAAAGTAATAATCTATGAGAAAATGCATTGTTCCTTGCCTCGGCTTTCATCCTAATCTATCCGTGTACACAAACACTAGCCGTGAAATTGTAGGACGCATCGGAAATGAATCCTTCAGCATTATGCAGTATACAATTTACCATTGCTTTTCACGCTCACATAGGCATGCATGAGATTGTATCGTGTTAGGACATCATTTTAAAGGCCTACACAGAAATGGTGGTTTTCTTCATTATATTGGAGAAAGAATAATATTCTCTCTAGATTGGCCTATGATAGTCATTATGGGAAGGAATGCTTTAATCTTAAGATATGCATAAAAAAGGGAGCCCCATAGCAAATCTCAAAGTGAGACCCTCATTACGGGGAAGGATATAGGAGCTTGATGTTTGTTTTTCCTTCATTGATGTGAAGCCCCACAAGTGCAGTGTCGGTGCATTACCTTCAGGGACTCCACTCAGCTGGATCTTGTCACAGGTAGGAAACCTTCTTCTAGGATTGTCGTGACGCCACTCTCAGAATTGCGGTCAGTGGGGACCGCCACTGCAGATTAAGGGATGCCTGGGGCTGATGGTGGGTGCAGTCAGTTGGAATAGCCTCCTGAGAGTGAGGCAAGCCCCAGGGCCCTGTGTAAGTGTGTGGAACCACAAGGCGCAGAATAACTCAACACAAGCAGAATGTCTTTCAGGGGTTTTACTCACTTTAGATGGCAGGGTGAGTAACCCGGGCGTAGCTGGGATGAACCAGGCTGGAACCAGGTATCCTTCAGGCTGACTGATGAGGGTGGCTACCGACTCGCCTTCCTTAGCCCTTTACGTTTTGGGGTAACCCCGACTTTTAGTCCCTATGGGGGTCACCCAGGGAAGTTGCTGGTGCCTCTCTCCCCTTCGTTTTGGCCCGTTTGCTTGTAGCCTGGACCAGGACACTCCGGCAGCTTGCCTCCTGTGAACTATGGGCCCTAACTGTGGCTACGTGGCTGCGGACTCTGTAGTGTGGTCTTGGGGGTGTGAAGTGCCCCCTCAAGCAGGTTTGGCAGAAGAAAGCTGGATCTATCTCCGCACTGGGACCTGCTACCCGTTTGGGCCTGGTAACTCCCTGGCAGTCTCCTTACTTCCCACTCCGTTGCTCTCTCTCTAGCTGGGTGTGGATTTCGGGTAGCACTACTAGGTGACCGTTCTCCCCCGTCGGTAGTCACTGCGCGGACGCTGTTAGACTGCAACAGCTCCAGGGTCTGCTCCTCACGTCTGCTTTCCCTGAGCTGCACACTAAACTGACTCACTGTTACCTCCTCTCCTGTTCTTGCCTACGTCACCTAGCAACCAGGCTCTCTACCACACCCCTTGAGTGGAGATGGAGGCTTCGCACCGGCTTCGCCCCCTCCTGGGATCCCCAGGGGTCCTCCCAAAGGTACATGTGTGAGACCTGATCACTATGCGCCTGTGTAGTCACACCTCGGTCAGCCTTCTGGATTACCTGTTTGTACTGTCCCCAGCATGGGTGCAGTACTCAGTGGTGCCTGACCAGGTCAGGGGCGCCACATTCCCCCTTAGTTATCACCAGCACGTCCTCGGGCTGCAAGACAACATTTTAAGATGCATAAAACATTAAAACATGGTAAAACATTTTAAAACCACCAGGTACCATACATCACCACCCTCCACCCACAAGTCCGTTAACCCACCCAAAACCCTCTCACGTTGGCCACGCCTCCAGCCACTTCTGGCAGGATGTAGAGGCGGCTTTCATGGTCTGGTGGTTTCAGGGTGTACCTGGCCTGGTGGATCCGCGCCTTCGGCCTCTTCTGGCAGGATGTAGAGGCGGCCTCCACAGTTGGTGCTGACCAGGTACCCTCTTTGTGGTGGAGAGCCAGGCCCCATAAACAGGCGTGCTCTCTGGTTGCAGGTGAGCCAGGCCCCATAAACAGGCGTGCTCCCTGGTTGCAGGCGAGCCAGGCCCCTAAACAGGCTGGCTCTGGTGGTGGTACCTCTGGGGTAACTATTTACACTGCGAGAGTTTGTGGCTATAGCCAGTTCATAGCCTTAAGGTTCATGGGTTTCTCACATTAGTTCATGTGGGCACATTTCTTAAACATTAACGTTGCAAACTTTTCAAAACTTTAACTTGCTGTACTTTACTTTTCTCTACACAGATTCCTCCTCACCAGGGCTTGGGCCTGTAGGGCTGTGGCACCTGTTGCTTTCTCCATCTCTGTCATCATCTGTTGTGGTCTCATCAATGGGTTCTTGGTCTTTTCTTTCCTCTTCTTCTGTATCTGTTTCTTTTTCTTGTGGTATGGAGACAGCTGGGTTTCTATAGGAATCTCTGGTACATGGCGTAACGTCGAGTGCATACCATCCTCTTTCTCCTTGATGCATTGTGAATTCCACTGTATCTCCCATCTGTAAGTTTCTTCCTGGATGTCCTCTAGGCAAATGGGCTCTAACATCCCTTCTGTTCACAAAGATGCCTTCTTTCATACCAGGTGCAACTATGAAACCATATCCACTCTTCAAACTGAAGTCTTCCACAACTCCTCGACAAAGTGGGCCTCTGACCTGGGATTTAGCTCTCCTTAAAGACCGTTTCTCTTCCAAGTCTCTGGCTGTTACTTCATCTTTTCTATCCGGAGATTGCGGTGCAGGGGAAAACTTTGTTCTGCTGCGGCGCCGTGTCTTGCGGGCTGGATTCTGCTGGGTTGCTACTTCACTGCTTGCAGACTCCCAGGTGAGGTTTCTGGACAAATCTTCCTCTTCATCCCAGCGGGAGTATGGCAACATCTCTGGCTCTGGGCATGGATCCACTGCTGATGGCTCCGGGGTCAACTCCTCAGCCTTCTGGCCTCCTCTCCCCCTTAGTTCTTCTGAGCACTCCTGTTGTGGCAGCGCTGGGGATGGGTGTTCATCAGCTGGCCAGGGCGGTGGACTTTTTGGCGTGGATATTTCCAGAGTTTTCCTGGGGGCGTGCGGAGGGAGCAGATACCGGTCCACCATCTCCTGTGGGAACTGGGCCTCTAGGTCAGCCTTCAGCTTCCAGTATTCGTGGTCCTCTCCCAGCAGGGACTTCCTAGCAGGGACTTCCTTGGACTGGGGAGCGGTGTCTGCTCTGGCCTTGCAGGCCGGGGTAAATACTTGTACAATCTTGTCTTTGTGGGCCGTGCCCTGCATGGCGGCGGCCTGGTCTTGGCGGGCCGCGCCTGGCATGGCGGCGGCCTGGATCAGCGTCGCTGTTTCAATCAGGGTCGCAGCTGGAGTCTTAGCGGGCATCGCTACTGTGGCCGATTCTTGGCGGGCCGGGCAGGGCATCGCTGCGGCGGCCTGGATTGGCGTCGCAGCTGCGATGGGATCTGTGCAGGCTGGGCTGGGCGTCGCTGCAGCGATCTGGACTTGGCGGGCCGCACCTGACGTGGCTGCGGCCTGGTTCAGCACCTCACTTGCGGCGTGGACGAGCGTCGCTGCTGCGGTGGGGTCTTGGCGGGCCGGGCCTAGCATGGCGGCGGCCTGGGTCAGCGTCACACCTGCGGCGTGGAGGAGGGTCGCGGTAGCAGCCGGATCTTTGCGGGCCGGGCAGGGCATCGCTGCGGCGGCCTGGGCTTGGCGGGCCGCACCTGGCGTGGCTGCGGCCTGGCTCAGCGTCGCCGCGCCGGGCGCCTCTTCAGGGACCGCGGACGTGGCAGCAGGGGTCGGGGCACTCGCGCTGGCAAGGGCAACACTGGACTCACCCATCGGTGGCACCATCGGGGTCTGAGTCGTCGTCGCTCGGTCTGGCACTCGTCGCGTGGCTCTCCCCTCGTAGGCCTGAACCGCCGCAGCCATCTCCAGAAGCTCCGCACGTCCCTCTCTGATCTGTTGCACGAGTCTCGCCTCCAGCCGGTCACTGAACTGGGCAAGCTCCCGGGCCCACCAGGCAGCGGAACCCGGCTCTGGGTTCCTATCTTCAGACGCCATCTTCACCGCGTCGTCGCTGCTCTCCAGGTCTTCTCTCAGCAGCAGACTTCTGACTTCTTCTTGCAGCCGAAGTGCCAATTCCTTCACTTCCTGCAACTCCTCTCCCAGCAGCAGGCTTATGGCTCCCTTTCCTTCCCGACGTCTCTGAACGCCTCCGCTCTCTTCACTTGCGAGGTCAGGACTCTGCAGGGGATCTCTGGGTAGCCACACCTCTTCGTGGGCGGTAACTTCTCCCAGCGCGGGCTGCTGTTGTTTTTCAGCGCGCTTTTCATGGTGGCAATATGGCGGCGCTTCCAATTTTCCAAGCGGACCGCCCAGGCACATGGTCACCTGTCTGAACAGGTCTAGTCCTTATCCTGTTCGTGACGCCAGATGTGAAGCCCCACAAGTGCAGTGTCGGTGCATTACCTTCAGGGACTCCACTCAGCTGGATCTTGTCACAGGTAGGAAACCTTCTTCTAGGATTGTCGTGACGCCACTCTCAGAATTGCGGTCAGTGGGGACCGCCACTGCAGATTAAGGGATGCCTGGGGCTGATGGTGGGTGCAGTCAGTTGGAATAGCCTCCTGAGAGTGAGGCAAGCCCCAGGGCCCTGTGTAAGTGTGTGGAACCACAAGGCGCAGAATAACTCAACACAAGCAGAATGTCTTTCAGGGGTTTTACTCACTTTAGATGGCAGGGTGAGTAACCCGGGCGTAGCTGGGATGAACCAGGCTGGAACCAGGTATCCTTCAGGCTGACTGATGAGGGTGGCTACCGACTCGCCTTCCTTAGCCCTTTACGTTTTGGTGTAACCCCGACTTTTAGTCCCTATGGGGGTCACCCAGGGAAGTTGCTGGTGCCTCTCTCCCCTTCGTTTTGGCCCGTTTGCTTGTAGCCTGGACCAGGACACTCCGGCAGCTTGCCTCCTGTGAACTATGGGCCCTAACTGTGGCTACGTGGCTGCGGACTCTGTAGTGTGGTCTTGGGAGTGTGAAGTGCCCCCTCAAGCAGGTTTGGCAGAAGAAAGCTGGATCTATCTCCGCACTGGGACCTGCTACCCGTTTGGGCCTGGTAACTCCCTGGCAGTCTCCTTACTTCCCACTCCGTTGCTCTCTCTCTAGCTGGGTGTGGATTTTGGGTAGCACTACTAGGTGACCGTTCTCCCCCGTCGGTAGTCACTGCGCGGACGCTGTTAGACTGCAACAGCTCCAGGGTCTGCTCCTCACGTCTGCTTTCCCTGAGCTGCACACTAAACTGACTCACTGTTCCCTCCTCTCCTGTTCTTGCCTACGTCACCTAGCAACCAGGCTCTCTACCACACCCCTTGAGTGGAGATGGAGGCTTCGCACCGGCTTCGCCCCCTCCTGGGATCCCCAGGGGTCCTCCCAAAGGTACATGTGTGAGACCTGATCACTATGCGCCTGTGTAGTCACACCTCGGTCAGCCTTCTGGATTACCTGTTTGTACTGTCCCCAGCATGGGTGCAGTACTCAGTGGTGCCTGACCAGGTCAGGGGCGCCACATTTACATTACCCTTCTCTAATATTTTTCCATTCCCTCGTTTGCTAGTAATGCATTTCTTCTAGAGAGTATTTTATATAGATTGTCACCATGTAATAGCAAAGGAGAAGTGATCGACATCTAAAGTAAAGTCAGTCATCAAATCATTTAAAATATTTTTTAAAGGGTTCATACTCTTTAAATAAAAAAAAGAATACTTACTTTCACAAATGCCCTGTAGCTCTTGTTTTGACACTTAGGGGTACTTCACACGCTGCGACATCGGTAGCAATTGCTAGCGATGTTGCGTGCGATAGCACACGCCCCCGTCGTGTGTGCGATATTGTTTGATCGCTGCCGTAGCGAACATTATCGCTACGGCAGCGTCACACGCACATACCTTGTCAGCGACGACGCTGTGACCGCCGAACAATCCCTCCCTCAAGGGGGTGGGGCGTTCGGCGTCATAGCGACGTCACAGCCGCGTCACTAAGCGGTCGGCCAATAGAAGTGGAGGGGCGGAGATGAACAGGACGTAACATCCCGCCCACATCCTTTCTTCTGCATTGCCGGTGGACGCAGGTAAGGAGATGCTCATCGCTCCTGCGGTGTCAAACATAGTAATGTGTGATGCCGCAGGAACGACGAACAACATCATACCGGTGGCAGCAGCGATATTAAGGAAATTAACGACCTGTCAACGATCACTGTTTTGGAACAATTTTGCGATCGTTGATCGTCGCTCATTAGTGTTACACACTGCGATGTCACTACCGGCGCCGGATGTGCGTCACTAACGACTTGACCCCGACGATATATCGGTAGCGATGTTGCAGCGTGTAAAGTACCCCTTAGGCCTCAGTTCCACTTGCGTTTTGCACAGATGAATGCAATCCGATAAAACATTGCATTGCTCTCACTCTAGTGTAAAACTATGGGGCGGCCTGAGAAATGAATCACAGCATGCTGTGTTTGGCAGCGAGTCTTGGCTCACGCACCGCTATTCAAGTCTATGGGAGCGCATGAAACATAGCACTGCATTCACATGTCATCCGACCGCAGTGTGATGTACGCAGAGACAGCCCGTGGAGGAGATGGGGAGAGAGTGCTCCCTACCTCTTCTCTGCAGCTGTGATACAATCGCAAGATCACATCACAGTTGCATGACCCTTCGCTGATGCTCGCAGCAGAGGGTCATTAGCATATCACGTCCGATGCTCTCACATCACAAGCTATGCATAAGTGGAACTATACCCTTACCCAATCCATGCTGGTCTCTACTTCCTGGTCACATCTCTATATGCTGAAAATGGCAAGACATGGCCATTTGGCAAATCACTGTCTTCATCAATCAATAATTGATTGAGCAAGAATTTACTGCTATTTTTGATGTATCAAGATAGAAAGAGACCTGCATGGATCGGGAAATGTAAGATGGGGAGCGGCAAAGCTTCATGACTTAGCCAGTTATTGAGTGAGCAGGAATTTACTGATATTTCTGATGTGTCCAGGTTGAAACAGGAAGTATAGAGCAGCATGGACTGGGAGACCATCAGAGCAGGAAGTGTAGAGCAGCATGGACTGGGAGACCATCAGAGCAGGAAGTGTAGAGCAGCATGGACTGGGAGACCATCAGAGCAGGAAGTGTAGAGCAGCATGGACTGGGAGACCATCAGAGCAGGAAGTGTAGAGCAGCATGGACTGGGAGACCATCAGAGCAGGAAGTGTAGAGCAGCATGGATCGGGAAAATATCAGAACAGGAGCTGCAGAGGTTAAAGACTTAGTCAGCTATTGACTCAGTAAGAATTTACTGCAGTTTCTGGTGTATATCCAGCTTCGCCACTGCCTATTTTATGCACATGTTTTTGGAATAATAAATCTATTTTAACAGACTTTGGAGTTAAGCCACTCTTTCCTTCTTTGTGGATAATTCTCATGCTTTTCAATGCCCACTGCCCAGCGTCATTATCGCCACTGATGTACATACCTTTATCCATTGCACCGCCTCAGAACTCCAGGCATAGGTTCAGTGCTCATGATCAGAAGTCTCTGGTGCTTCCGTTCCTGCACACTATACCAGCTTGAAGCCGGGATGCGTACACCTGGCTTCAAAGTGCGCATGACTGGAAATCCAAGGATCGTGTGCACTGAGACGAAATCCAGCATTGGGTGCTGTGGCAGCATAGAGGTGCGCGCGACCATGCCTCTGATGCTGCGCATTCATTAGCATGTTAGCACGCCCACAGGGGCATGCTAAGATGCTAAGGGGGGTGACTAGCCAAGGGAACTAACGCCCTTGTGACTAGTCACTGGCATCATTAGCATATCATAAAGGATTTTTGGAAATTCTTTTTCTAAAGATCTCTTTATGTATGCTACTATAGGCTGGGACAGTCAGGCAGGGATTAGCAATATGCATTCAGAACCGTCCTTGGTTTTGGGTCCATACAGGACTTCACAGGTTCCCTTTAAGATGGGAAAATTAAGTGGAGACTAGCATGGATTGGGAAAACATCAGAACCGGAAGTTGTAGCGGTTCATGACTTAGCCAGTTATAGACTCCGCAGGAATTTACTCCTATTTCTGGGGTTTTGAGATGGAAACAAGAAGCAGAATCCAGCATGGACTAGGAAAACATCAGAATGGGAGTTGCCGAGATTCAAGACTAAAGGCCGCTTTACACGCAACGACATTGCTAACAAGATATCGCTGGGGTCACGGAATTCGTGACGCACATCCGACCTCGTTAGCGACGTTGTTGCATGTTACACCTACTAGCGAATGCTAACGATCCGAAAAACGGCAAAAATCGTTGATTGTTGACACGTCGTTCCTTTCCCAAATATCGTTGCTCATTTTGGACGCAGGTTGTTCATCGTTCCTGAGGCAGCACACATCGCTATGTGTGACACCCCGGGAACGACGAACAACAGCGTTCCTGCATCCTCCGGCAACGAGGTGGGAGTAACGTTCATGCGGCTGGTCTCCGCCCCTCCCCTACTATTAGTGGCTCGCTGTGTGTCGTCGCTGTGACGCCGCACGAACCTCCCCCTTAAAAAAGAGTTTATTCGCTGGCCACAGCGACATCGTTAGGAAGGTATGTGCGTGTGACGCATACTAACGATATTGTTCGCCACAGGCAGCGATTTGCCCGTGACGCACGCATGACGGGGGCGGGTGCGATCGCTAGCGGCATCGCTAGCAATGTCGCAGCGTGTAAAGCGGCCTTAAGAGTCTATGCACATGTTGCAGTTTTGCCATATTTTTGTTGCATTTTTTTCTGTACAGATTTGTCACAAACTGTGATTATTTTCCTACCAGCAAAGTGAATGCTATTCCTGACATCTCATGCACACATTGCTTACTTTTTCCTTGCAGATTTGCAGTAGATTTACATCTGCAGCATGTCAATTCTTTCAGCATTTTTGTTGCAGATTTGACCCATACTAATGAGTGGGTAAAAATCTGCCACAAAAACGCATGTAAACGAAAAAACACTAAAAAAAAGCAGCAAAAACGTGACAAAGCGCACCTATTTTATGCAATGTTTTTAATGCCAAAAGATGCAGAAATAGTGCAAAAATGTCTGTGCCAAATACTTAATATGGGCTCATACCCTTAGACAGTTATTGACTGATCAGGTATGTGCTGCTATTTCTAGTATGTCAAAATGAGAAAAGCAAGTGGAGACCAGCATGGACAGGGAAAATATCAGAACGGGAGCTGCGGGGTATCACCTCTTTTATTATTTTAAACCATTTTGCTGAATAGCACATTTAAAGCTCTTTTACCTTTAAGTAGTAAACATAAAGAAAATTCCATTATTCTTGCAAACACCTAAACATTTCAGTTTGAGAAGTTGGTTGCACTTTGTAAACATTCGCTCATATTGACTTCAGGGCTCTGGGGTTAGAGGTCCATTGAACACCAGCATCTTGTTCTTTCCAGCAGTTGTCTTGGGTCATTTTCTTATTGCAGACTTTTTTTCCCAGTCAGATGTTTTCCAGAGAGCATTACATGATGTCTATAAATTTGTTTTTACTGCATTAATGATGCTTTAATCAAATTTGATCCTTCAGCTCCAGATGTTGTTTAATATCCCCAAACTAGCTCTGATCTTCCACCATGCTTTACTGTCGGATGTTGGCATGGTTCAGAGAGTCGTTCATTGCTTCAGTGGTGTACATCCTGCCTTCTGTTAATTTCAATTTTAGCTCATTGGTTCATTGAACCAGCTCAGATTTCCCATTTTTATGTTCAAGTGTTAATTTTTTTTCTTTTTTTTTTCTGTTGTCATATAGGAGATTTATTGAGACTGACGTTCAATGCATTAGTCTTAAACAGAAGTGCCTTGTGTCAAAGTCCTAAACACAGAAATTTAAGGATACTGTCACAGCCATCTCTCTGTTGTTGGAGACTAGTGACAGCCTTTAGACTGGAGCCTCTTATCTCCATCTGGCTCTCTACATTTAAATGTGTTTCATTTCTTTTAGTACTGAAATGGTTAATGTCAGTTTTGCTGCTAGCAGCTTTTCCATCTGCAATTACTTTGTAGTCATGCCCTTGAGGTTTAAATAGAGGTGTTACTTGGCAATCCTCACTGAACATACAATCCATTTGTATACTGCCCCCCTGGTGGAAGGAGCTGAGTAGGAAAGTTCCAGAAGTCGGACTTTATTCTTTTGTGATGCTTTTTATCCCCTGTTTGTCTCTCCTACCCTGTTGTCTTATTAGTGCAGCGGTGGGTTTAGTCAACCTCACCTGCCTCTCACTAGTCAGGGCATCTACTGTATAGGATCTTCCCAAGGTCTCAGAGTGCTGCTCAGTGACAGTTGCGGAGACTGTATAGGGACTGGCTAGGAGTGTAGGGACAGCTACATTTGCAGATACAAGGTGTCCCATCTACCCTCTCTCTGGCGCCAGGGCCAACCGTTGTTATTGTGTCCCGAGTGTCCCCCCCCTTGTTTGTGGTGTTGTTTTGGTGATTTTTTTTGTTGTGTGTCAGACTCTTTTTGGTCTGAACGTGCTCGCCATGCTTATTGCGTGACAGTTACATTTCTCAAAAAGATGACAGCCATGCCCTGTTCCATATAATCCATCCCACATTTTATGTAAGTTATCAAAATTCATGAGTGGCAAGAAATTTGGCAAATTATGGTGTAGATATGGCAACACCATTAGTTGCAGCTTTTTGATGTAAAAAAACTGGGTCAAATCCTCTAAGAAATACTTCCTATAGAGTTAAGTCATCTCTTTTTAGTGGAAGGTTAGACAAAAATCTATTTTGATCTTAGTGTAATGTAGATTTTTCTCTATACATCTAAGAAATACACATTTCTCTATATTTAAAACCTAGCTGTGTCAATTCTAATTTTTTTTTGCCTATAGGGAATTTGTCACCAGGTTTTTGCTATCGTACCTGAGATGAATGTACTGTAGGGATAGAGGCAATGATTCCAGTGATATATCATTTACCAGGTTGCGTGTTGTAGTTGTATTTAGGAGTAAAATAACATTTAGTTTTGGACTAGTAATCTGCCTTAGATCAAGGTATGTTGTCCCTTAAAGAGGATATACTGAGTTTGGAAGTTACAATATCCCATATCGCCTGGATAGGAGATACTGTAACTTCTCAGTCCCTGGACATGCAATCTGTTGGGATGCACATGCTCAACCTCCATTCTATTCAGATGAGGCTCTTTAGACCCCTGGCCATATGAAATTCAAACCAGAAAAAGAAATGAGGACACCATGGAGGACATGGGGTATGATCCCAGTAAACAGAGCTCAGAAGTGGTGTTCAAGGAAGATTTTGGATCCAAATTTTTGGGATCAGTGGGGGTCTCTGCAACCAGAACCCCATTAATGATATATGTATCATAGGTCTCACCAGCTGTACCTGTGGATAGGTGATAAATGATGTTTATCAGACAGTGCCTTTACTATTCCCACTATTAATTCAGAGCTTGACACTGCAAGCAAAATGCAGTGCAGTCCTTAGTACCATACCTGCTGTGCCACATGCCCTGCATAAGTACATACACTCTATGCTCTAAAATTGTGTCATATACGGTATTTAAACGGGTTAACTAAGCTTTACAATATCATATCTAATGCTTAGGGTAGACCATTATCACATTCACGGAATCCATCAGCTGGCCAAGTATATAGCGGTTCCTACTGGTACTACAACATTGTACCATTGAGCACTCCTCCTCCTTGTCCTATACTATTGTTATTTTGTTATACCCTACAGTGCATTATCTTAATAAATGGTTTAACTATCTCAATTACTGCTTGTTTGGGTATTTTCTCTGCTCTCAGCAAATTTAAAGACTCTCTCTTTCTTGGTTATCATGATCAATGAGTTGTTGCTTTTACCACTATGCGATCCTCTTGTAGTCCTTGTTTGTTTCAAACATTGTACCATTGATGTGAATAGAAAAACGCTGTGATATCTTCAAGAACCTCTTAGAAAAATGCAAACCAGTTACAGCCAAAGTAACAATGCTTGACTCTCGCTGACCACTGCACCCGGAGCCAACAAACCAAAGAACTCCATATTAAACAGTACTAAAATAGTCCTACCAAAGTGTCTCACAGAAATTAGTGATATATTTAGTACCTCCACAAAAATAAATATTACAAATCTATAAATATCTCTACATTTTCTTATTATTGCTTCTAAAAAATAGTCATACAATTAGCAAATACCATATAGCGTTAATGAATGATACCAGCCATAACAAGACCAATAATACTACTATACATTGCAAAATAATGTCTAACTGCAACCAATCAGAGAATCGGGGACTGCTGGTGGGTGGGGGAAGCAGTGCATATGCATGAAGGATAATAAGCGGCTCCGGAAGTAGTATGAGTGAACCCTGGACAGTGTAATGCGCCTTCTTTGCCCTTTTTTCTTTATTTTTCCTTTCTTTTTCTTAATTACCCGAGTTGCCGGACCTGGATCATTACCTGGAGATCCCTGAGAACTCCAGGCCCGGGCTCGGTGCTCGGGCACTTTTGATCCCGTGCTGATCCGGAATATTTCAGTCTGGCTCTGCCCATCTCTAGTTTTGAGTGTTCGCCTCCTACGTAGACTTGATAGAGTTGAGTTTTTCAATGCAAAAGAACTTGGTTTGTGATTTAATACAACTCTTTATGATATCAAATCTCTAGTGTTCTAGTAGAATGGCAGTAAATATGTTTAGTAATTTTACAGCCATTCGGGAAGATATTATAACAAATAGTTTTACTTGTAAGTCAGATGAAATGTCTCATTTTCCATCTGACATTTATATAATGTATAAAGTAAAAAATAAATGTGCTTAATACATTTATGTTACATCAAAAGAATGAAATATGTTAGATGCAAGGGAACAAAAGAACAAAATAATGATTTCATTTTAGCAGTTTTACTTTGTCCTTCAAGTGCCCTTGGAATATGATAAAGCTTTCCTGATAGTGGACAGATATTTAAGTAGAGGCAGAAAGCGATGTTATAATCCACAAAGGGCAATGCAGTGAAAAAAAGCAATTTTTGGCGAAATGTAAAATAAAAAAGGAGTGCGGTCAGGCAAGATATATAAGGTCACAGGTCAGACATGAAATTGTAACATAATAATGCTGCTGTTATGTGCTTAGTTTAAAATGAATAGGGCAAGTATACAGACCATGCATATCATATAGCTGCGAAAAAAAAATAAAATATATGAAAGAGAATGAGTAAAAAAAGTAGGGATTTGATTGATATTTATAACTTTGACAGGTTTTCGAAAAGAAGGTGAAGGTTACTATAAAGGTTCTCATAAAAACAGAAACGTGCTGCCCAACATTATTATACCAAGTGTAGAACATCAATCTGTGAAGTATAAAAAGAAAAAAGATCAGTTTTTGGATTACAGACTGATACGATTCAGCTGTTCCTTTAGCGGCCATTTTTGATATTTTTTTTACTATATATTACATTGCGCAAAAAGACGAGATAATGAATGTTAAGAAATAGAACAGAAAAAGATTTTTACTTTACACTTTCTATGGACAATATTTCTTTGATAAGCAGACATAGTAATTAGGAATGATCAAATAGCTCATATATTCGGCTTCGCGAATATCCGATGAATCGGTCGCCGTTATGCGAATATTCAATGCGCAATATAAGTCTATGGGAAGCCCAAATAGTTCTGAATAGTTGTTATTCGGGTTTCCCCTAGACTTACATTGCGCATCGAATATTTGCGAATAGTCGAATAGCGGTGACCTATTCTGCAAATATTCGCGAAGCAGAATATTTGAGGTATTCGATCATCCCTAATAGTAATAAATCAAAGTGAGTGTACCTCATCGCATCACATATAATATTTTTCACTGCTTCCCACTGAGCCAATTTTTCTTTTTTTAGTTTTTTTACTCCATTCTTCCACGAGTCATTTTTTTTTTTTTTTAAATCTTCCATCGACATAACCATATGAGAAATTGTTGTTATTTTGAATGACCATTAATTTTTGCACACAAACTATAAAAAATAAGAACAAAAAATCAAAACATGGTAAAATAGAGAAAACTTCGCGAATATCTGACGAATAGGTCGCCGCTATGCGAATATTCAATGCGAAATGTAAGACTATGGGAAGCCCGAATAGTTCCGAATAGTTGTTATTCGGGTTTTCCATAGACTTGCATTGCGCATCGAATATTTGCAAATAGTCGAATAGCGGCGACCTATTCGGCAGATATTCGCGAAGCCGAATATTTGACGTATTCAATCATCCCTAATCTATATATATAATTGCCTTATTCTGTCTGTCTGTCTGTCTGTCTTGCTCCAAAATGGTGTCATTACAGTGACAGTGTTGTTACAGTGACAACCGTCGGATTGGCCGCTGGGCTCGGCCTGCCCCCCCCCCACGGATTGGCCGCTCGCCTTGGCCTGGCCCCGCCCCCCGCATGGATTGGCCGCTCGCCCTGGCCCTCTGCACGCATCGCCCACTCGGCCACGCCCCTTCCCCCAAATTCAAACGAAGCCCCGACTCCCAGGTGACTGCTGCAGTGCACTCCCATTAGTCCACACCGGCAACCCAGCCCAGACATAACCTTGTGATGCTGGGATCATGACAGTGTACGCTGGTAACCATGATACACATCGGGTAACTATAGGAAGCGCTTCCCTTAGTTACCCGATGTGTGTCATGGTTACCAGCGTACACCGGCTCCCGGTACACATCTGCAGGGAGTCGGCATACGCTGATGCCTCACCCGCTCGGCCCCACCCCCGGCAGACGTTGGCACACTCGGCCCCGCCCCTGGCAGACATAACCTTGCGATGCTGGGATCGTGACGGAGCCGGTGTATGCTGGTAACCATGATACACATCGGGTACCTATAGGAAGCACTTCCTTTAGTTATCCGATGTGTATCATGGTTACCAGCGTACACCGGCTCCCAGTACACATGGGCAGGGAGCCGGCATACGCTGACGCCTCGCCCGCTTGGCCCCGCCCCTGGCACACGTTGGCACGTTCGGCCCCGCTCCCGGCGGCCCGCTTGGCCCCCCCGGCACACGTTGGCCTGCTCGGTCCCGCCCCCAGCACATGTTGGCCTGCTCGGCCCCGCCCCCGGTGACCCGCTCGGCCCCGCCCACGGTGGCCCGCTCGGCCCCGCCCCGGCACACGTTGGCCCGCTTGGCCCCGCCCCCGGCACACGTTGGCCTGCTTGGTCCCGCCCCCAGCACATGTTGGCCCGCTCAGCCCTGCCCCCGGCGACCCACTCGGCCCCGCACCTGGCGACCTGCTCGGCCCCGCCCCGGCACACGTTGGGCACCTATACACCTCTCCCCAGAACTACTCCTCCCATTATACTCCTCGTTCCCCAGGACCACTCCTCCCATTATACTCCTCTTTCCCCAGGACTACTCCTCCCATTATACTCCTCTTTCCCCAGGACTACTCCTCCTATTATACTCCTCTCTGAGTATAATAGGAG
The DNA here is from genome assembly GCF_048569485.1 of Anomaloglossus baeobatrachus. NCBI lineage: Eukaryota > Metazoa > Chordata > Amphibia > Anura > Aromobatidae > Anomaloglossus > Anomaloglossus baeobatrachus. The sequence goes on from NC_134355.1 coordinate 610,098,648, forward strand.
GACTATTATAGCATGGGGGATGGAGCACGATGGGGGGTGTGCAGCATGGGGGATGGAGCACGATAAGGGGTGCACAGCATGGGGGATGGAGCACGATGCGGGGTGCACAGCATGGGGGATGGAGCACGATGGGGGGTGTGCAGCATGTGGGATGGAGCACGATGGAGGGTGCGCAGCATGAGGGATGGAGCATGATGGGGGGTGCGCAGCATGTGGGATGGAGCACGATGGGGGGTGCGCAGCATGGGGGATGGAGCACGATGGGGGGTGCGCAGCATGGGGGATGGAGCACGATGGGGGTGCACACCTCCCCCCAAAACACACACACACCGCCACACGCGCACCGCACAACACACCACACATACACTGGGAACCACAAACACCGCCCTACACAGACACCCACACACACAGACAACACCGCACACACACAACACCCAACACACAAACACCGTGGCATACACAAATATACGCACATACCGCGCAACACACACACATTGCACAAAACATACCTCCCCCAAAACACACGCACGCACCCCACAGCCACACCCACACAAACCGCGCAACACACACAGCACCACACACAGACAACACTGCAGACACACAGCGCTCCACAAACAACGCAACACACAAACAACACCGCTCTCACACCCCCCTACCCAGACAACACCCAGAACATTTACAGCGCCCTACACAAACACTTGGCAACTACACACAACATATATACAGTTAGGTCCAGAAATAGTTGGACAGTGACACAATTTTCGCAAGTTGGCCTCTGTATGCCACCACATTGGATTTGAAATGAAACCTCTACAACAGAATTCAAGTGCAGATTGTAACGTTTAATTTGAAGGTTTGAACAAAAATATCTGATAGAAATTGTAGGAATTGTACACATTTCTTTACAAACACTCCACATTTTAGGAGGTCAAAAGTAATTGGACAAATAAACCAAACCCAAACAAAATATTTTTATTTTCAATATTTTGTTGCGAATCCTTTGGAGGCAATCACTGCCTTAAGTCTGGAACCCATGGACATCACCAAACGCTGGGTTTCCTCCTTCTTAATGCTTTGCCAGGCCTTTACAGCCGCAGCCTTCAGGTCTTGCTTGTTTGTGGGTCTTTCCGTCTTAAGTCTGGATTTGAGCAAGTGAAATGCATGCTCAATTGGGTTAAGATCTGGTGATTGACTTGGCCATTGCAGAATGTTCCACTTTTTTGCACTCATGAACTCCTGGGTAGCTTTGGCTGTATGCTTGGGGTCATTGTCCATCTGTACTATGAAGCGCCGTCCGATCAACTTTGCGGCATTTGGCTGAATCTGGGCTGAAAGTATATCACGGTACACTTCAGAATTCATCCGGCTACTCTTGTCTGCTGTTATGTCATCAATAAACACAAGTGACCCAGTGCCATTGAAAGCCATGCATGCCCATGCCATCACGTTGCCTCCACCATGTTTTACAGAGGATGTGGTGTGCCTTGGATCATGTGCCGTTCCCTTTCTTCTCCAAACTTTTTTCTTCCCAACATTCTGGTACAGGTTGATCTTTGTCTCATCTGTCCATAGAATACTTTTCCAGAACTGAGCTGGCTTCATGAGGTGTTTTTCAGCAAATTTAACTCTGGCCTGTCTATGTTTGGAATTGATGAATGGTTTGCATCTAGATGTGAACCCTTTGTATTTACTTTCATGGAGTCTTCTCTTTACTGTTGACTTAGAGACAGATACACCTACTTCACTGAGAGTGTTCTGGATTTCAGTTGATGTTGTGAACGGGTTCTTCTTCACCAAAGAAAGTATGCGGCGATCATCCACCACTGTTGTCATCCGTGGACGCCCAGGCCTTTTTGAGTTCCCAAGCTCACCAGTCAATTCCTTTTTTCTCAGAATGTACCCGACTGTTGATTTTGCAACTCCAAGCATGTCTGCTATCTCTCTGATGGATTTTTTCTTTTTTTCAGCCTCAGGATGTTCTGCTTCACCTCAATTGAGAGTTCCTTAGACCGCATGTTGTCTGGTCACAGCAACAGCTTCCAAATGCAAAACCACACACCTGTAATCAACCCCAGACCTTTTAACTACTTCATTGATTACAGGTTAACGAGGGAGACGCCTTCAGAGTTAATTGCAGCCCTTAGAGTCACTTGTCCAATTAGTTTTGGTCCCTTGAAAAAGAGGAGGCTATGCATTACAGAGCTATGATTCCTAAACCCTTTCTCCGATTTGGATGTGAATACTCTCATATTGCAGCTGGGAGTGTGCACTTTCAGCCCATATTATATATAATTGTATTTCTGAACATGTTTTTGTAAACAGCTAAAATAACAAAACTTGTGTCACTGTCCAAATATTTCTGGACCTAACTGTATATATATATATATATATATATATATATATATATACCAAAAACATACATTAACTACACAATACGTAAATTCTAGAATACCCGATGCGTTAGAATCGGGCCACCTTCTAGTAGTAATAAATAAAAGTGAGTGTACCTCATCGCATCACATGTAATATTGTTCACTGCTTCCCACTGCGCCATTTTTCTTTTTTTTAGTTTTTTTCCTCCATTCTTCCAAGAGCCATTGTTTTTTAAATTTTCCATCAACATAACTATATGAGAAATTGTTGTAATTTTGAATGACCATTAATTTTTGCACACAAACTATAAAAAATAAGAAAAAAAAACACAAAACATGGTAAAATAGTGAAAAAAAAATTGCAATTCCAACATTTTTTTTTTTGTCTAGAGACATGTTTTTCCAGGTCAGCATGAATACAGTAATATCAACAATACCAAAATTCAGAAATTTGAACAAAATAAAACTATTTTTTTTCGTTCGGTTCGGTGTGTTGAGCTGTAGTTTTTATAGTTAACATTTTGGGGTAAGTAAAATATTTTTATTGCTTTTTACAGCATTTTTAAGGGCATTCCATAACTAAAGAATGTAATCCTTGTATGTAGTAGAGATGAGCGGACCCGTGGAAGTTTGGGTTCTGCTGGTACAGCTGAACTTTTTTAAAGTTCACCTTTGGACCTGGACTTGACCTGAACTTCATTTGAAGTCACTGATTGGCAGTTTAGGTCTCTGCCCACATGCAGCCAGCCATAAACAGAACACTTCCGGGGGAGGGTGGGTGGCACTGGCGTAACTAGAGTTTGATGGGCTCTGGTGCAAAGTTTGGACCTGACCCCCCCTGCATGTACACCGACACTTGGGGTACGGGATAATGACACTGACACTCGGGGTATGTGATAATGATGCTGATACTTGGACTCTTACCCTCAGCACCCAGGTTTCCCATGATCTGAAATCCCTCTATCAGCACCGAGGTTTCTTATGTTTTGATATCCATCTTGTCCTTGGCACCCAGCTTCCCCATGCTCTTCTATACATTTTTCCCTCAGCACCCAACTTTCCCATACAGTATCAGAGCATGTTAAAGCTGGGTGCTGAGAGAAGATATATAGCAGAGCATGGGAAAGCTGGGTGCTGAGGGAAAGAGCCTTTTTTCCTCAGCACAAAACATTCCCATCCCATGCTTGTATCTTTGTGCCACCTCGTATATAGTTCTCCAAATACTATAATGGACCCCACATAGCCTTCCATATGGTATAAAGGGTCCCACATAACCCTTCATACATTAGAATGCACTCCCATAGTCCTCCATATATTATAATGCATTTCCCATAGTTTTCCATGTATTATAATTCACCCCAAAGTTCTCCATATATTATAATGCAACCCCATAGTACTCCATATGTTATACTGCACCACAATGTCCTCCATATATTATAATGCACCCCCATAGTCCTCCATGTATTATAATGCATTTCACATAGTGCTCCATGTATAAAGTAGCCCTCATAGCCCTCCAATTATTATAATGCATTTCCCATAGTTCTTCATATATTAAAATTCCCCTCCCTAGTGCCCCATATATTATAATGCACCCCATAGTTCTCCATATATTGTAATGAACCCCCATAGTCCTCCATTTTTTTATATTGTACCCCGATTGTTCATGTATAAGGTAGCCACCATAGTCCTCAATATATTATAATGTATCCCCCCATAGTCCTATATGTATTATAATGCAGCCCCATAAACCTTCATATTGTATTATGCAGCCCCATACTCCTCCATGTATAATGCAACCCTATAGTCTATGTATAAGGTGTCCTTCATTTTGTACTATGTAGCCCCATACTCCTCTATTCCATGTAAAATGCACCCCTATAGTCCATATATAATTTGTCCTTCATGTTGTATAATGCAGCCCCATAGACCTCCATGTCTAATGCAGCCCCATATGCCACCATGTATAATGCACCCCTATATTCCATGTATAAGGTGTCCTTTATGTTGTATGTTAAACCCCATAGACATCCGTGTATAATACAGCCCCCCAGGCCTCCATGTATAATGCAGCCCCCCCAGGCCTCCATGTATAATGCTGCCCTTCCAGGCCTCCATGCATAATGCAGCCCCCAGGCCTCCATGTATAATATAGCCCCCCCAGGCCTCCTTGTGTAATGCAGCCCCCAGGCCTCCATATATAATGCAACCCCCTAGGCCTACATGTATAATGCAGCCCCCAGGCCTCAATGTAGCATGCAGCCCCCCAGGCCTCCATGTATAATGCAGCCCCCCAGGCCTCCATGTATAATGCAGCCCCCCAGGCCCCATGTAGAATGCAGTCAGCCTCCCAGGCCTTAATGTATAATGCAGCCCCCTAGGCCTCTAGCCACTGTGTACTCAGTGATTAAAAAAAGAAAACAAAAAACAACAAGTACTCACCTCTCGTCATTTCACCACTGCTATGTCCTCACCTCTCTCCTCATTCCTCCGCTGCTCCAGTCAGCATCCTCCCGTCCTGCGCTCTGCATGCCTCAGCACAGCAGTTGCACTGGAGTGATATCACCGCACAAGCACAGGGGGAGAATGATGAAGCATCGAGTCTCTGGTCCTAGTTCCCGGTTCTTCCGTTGCTACTGTGTCCCAAACTTCAAGGTCAGTGAGGTCTTTGATGGTCCCCTCACTGTGCAGATTTTATCAGGTCTGCCTGGAGCATTTGCCTGACCTAGGATTCTGTAACCCAATGGAGGATGGTTCCAGGAGTACTCCACCGGCAACCAACCGCCTGGGCCCTCAGGTCACTGTCACATTCCTGTGGGTGCGTCTGCTCTCTTTCACTGTAACCGACTCACTGACTGTCTGTCCACTGTCTGCCCCTCCCACCTGGTCATCTAGTGGATTGGATTGGCTCCACCTCTAGGCGGCCATCTATTGGTCCAACCCTAGCCTGGTACCATTCTATGGGAAATTTGGGGAAAATAGGGATTATCTGGTGTGTTTGGTTGTTACCGGCACTGGTCTTCTGCGTCCCTAGGAGGTAAGCCCTGCATCCTGGTGGGGATGCAGTACCTTGTAGCTCCCTCATGGCTTCAGGGGAGCTACACCAACAATTGCCAATATCATTTAAGGAAAATTACGTTTTAAGATCTAGGCTGTCGAGGCTACAGTAATTTCTATTAGCACATAACATCTTGAAAGAACGGGGCTAGTTCAGTCTTACAAGGGCTTCGCTCACATATAAAATAGATTACATTAGGAATCAGCTGTGCTATAGACATTACTTTAATAAATGACATGCTGAAGTGAGGACATATCAATTGTGCATGTAATGAAAAATACCTGTCATTATTCAGTAAGATCTATGACAGAATGATAAGAAATGACTCTTGAAGATTTTCCACTTTCAGGTGTATATAATTATCTTATACATACAAAATTAATGATGAGCCCTGAGGAACAGCTCAACATTAAACTGATTAATGAAGCCGCAAGCCATATGTTTCCTTATGTCAGAGAGCCGGTATATAAAGGTGTTCTCTTCCTCGTTGGCAATATATACATCAATACGGTAGAAATTTTCTACTCTAATGTTTTTGGGATGGGAGATATTGCTTCCTGGCTGCTATTTTTCTCCAGAAATGTCATCATGAATATAATATATGATAAAGCAGGGATTTGTATGTTATTGTCCAGCAAGACTCTTCACTACTGAAAGGAAAAAAATCAATAGTGTAAAATGACTTTCCAAGTCATCACAAAAATTCCACAATAAATGCCTAAAATATCATTTTAATCCTTTTTGGTGCTGTTCAATTGTTTTATAGAGACCCTGTCTGGCCCCTGACTCTCCTCAACCATTAATATTGTGGTATCTCTTTAAAACTTTAAATACTAGAAATCATATATAACATCTTACCAGATTAAAGAGTTTACTGTTACCCTGCAGTATTGCATATGCTAATGAGGCAGGACAAGTTTTTGTAGGCATTTACTTTGCGCACAGTTTTGAAGGATGTCAGCAAGGAGGTTTTTCCAAACATCTTGGAGAACTAACTACAAATCTTCTGTACATGAGGCTTGTGCAAATTCTTCATTCTCTTCATGTAATCCCAGACAGACTTGATGATGTTCAGGTCAGAACAATGAGGATGGGGGCAGAACATCACTTCCAGAACTCCTTTGTTCTTTAAGTTGAAGAAAGTTCTTAATGACATTGGCATATCAATGTCTTTTTGGAGAATAAATTTGGAACAATTCAGATGCTATACTGATTAGTGTTGCATGGTAGATAAGTATCTAATTGTATTTCTTAGCATTGAGGAAACTCTTAACCCTTACTAAATCTTAAACTCCATTTACCAAAATATGTTCCCAAACTTACGAGGACCCTCCACCATGCTTCACAGTTGCCTGCAGATTCTCATTATTGTACCTTTAACGGTTCCCACGCTCAGTGATCAGGGCGTATTGAGCTTTCGATGGGTGAGTGACAGCTCCGTCATCCAATCTCATACGGGTATGAGATTGGATATGCTGGGTTTCTGGTAATTGCCCTGCTATTTAGCTGAGTTGTTTCTCCTAGAGCACTGCCAGTCTTAACCCTCTATTTAGTGGTGCTTGTTAGCCTCAGTTATCTATACTCTGTGGATTGGCCATGACTCAGGCTATACATATGGATCGTACAATTTGGGATAAATGCTAAGAGGTCTTGGTCTAGATTGATCCACTTACTTGAAGCATAACCTATGTTGGTTGGAGCAGCCAGCTCATAGACCGTTGATAAGGGATGACAAAGTGATTTCAGACTCTGCCTCTATTGTAGTCATGATGGACATTTCCTTAAGGAATGTTTTGCACGCTCTCAAGCAAGCAAGCTGTTGGGCAATGCTTATGTCTAGGTGATTATCAAAGAGGTTTCCCAGACTTCCAGGTGCCTTTTTACTCCTTACATAAAGTACTGTTGAACGTGGAACTATTTTTCCAAAGTCAATTATTATCAGCATTTGTTTTCTTTGACTGTGGGTCTGCAGCCACTTTCATTGATTCAGGACTCATTTTGAAACTAGGAAGAAGGACAATTAGGTTGGAAGGACACATTCAAAGTGTTGCCATTGACAGAGCACTGTTAAGCGGGCTTTACATGCTGTGACATCGCTAGCCGATGCTAGCGATGGCGAGCGTGATAGCACCCGCCCCTATCTTTATGCCGATATTTGGTGATCGCTGCCGCAGCAAACATTATCGCTACGGCAGCGTCACACGCACTTACCTAGTCAGCGGCGGTGCTGTGACTGCCAAACAATCCCTCCCTCAAGGGGGAGGGACGTTCGGCATCACAGCGACGTCACCGCGACGTCACTAAGCGGCCGGCCAATCAAAGCAGAGGGGCGGAGATAAGCGGGACGAACATCCCACCCACCTCTTTCCTTCCTCATTGCTGGCGTGTGGCACGTAAGGAGAGGTTCCTCGTTCCTGCGGCGTCACACGTAGCGCTGTGTGCTGCCGCAGGAACGAGGAACAACTTTGCACACACGACAGCAGCGATATTTGAGAATGGACCCCCATGTCAACGAGGAGCGATTTTGGACGTTTTTGCAACGATCCAAAATCGCTCCTAGGAGTCACGCACGAGATCGCTACAGCGGCCGGATGTGCGTCACAAAATCCGTGACCCAACGAAATCGCTGTAGCGATCTTGTAGCGTATAAAGCCCGCTTTACTCTAGAATTGTGTCCAGTGGATAACAATGGAATCGAAGCTCAGAGTGGGAAGACATTACTGTGCTGAATCCATCTCCTGTTATTTATTGGATAACTTACCTGTGGGGTTTGTGTTAGGAATTAAATGGCTGCATATTCATAATCCTGTCATACATTGCTGTCAAAAGGATATTGTGAAGAGGAGTCCTTATTGTCATAAGAAATGTCTTAATTCTGTACAGGTTTTTTCCACTAGTCTGAAGGGTCTGTTGAGGTACCTGAAGGACTTTGGAGATGTGTTCTCGGAAAAAGAAGCAGACATATTACCTCGCCTGTTCTAACAAACTTATCACTATTGAAAAATTACTGAAAGCTTATCTGTATAATTTTCCATGAAAAATATGTAAATTAAAGTTATTGAAGGGTCATATTCATCTTTCCTCCTCACTTGTAGCTGCAGGATTTTCCTTTGTTAAAAAGATAGAATGGGGTCTCCTTCCTTGCCTTGATTCCCGTCAATTAAGCAAAATTACTGTTAAAATACTTACCCACTTCCACTTATCCCCCATCTATATAATTAGCAATCAGCTTATGGGGGCTAAATGTTTTTCCAAACTGGATCTTAGAGGGGTTTATAATTTGATATACATCTGGAAGGGTGATGAGCGGAAGATGGTGTTTTTAACTTCTGAGGACCTATTTGAAAATCTTGACAGGCCTTTTGGATTAACCAATGCACTAGCAGTTTTTGAAAACTTTATGAATTATAATATTTCTGATTGTTTTGGAAGGTTTATCGTAGACTATCTGGACAATATCTTATTTTTTTTGCCTGATTTTCAATCACACTATGAATATATCCGTTTTGTTTTATAAAATCTTAGAGAAAAAAATCTTATTTTTTGCTAAGTTGGAAAAATGTACTTTTTTTGTGCAAGAAATTTTGTTCCTTGGGTTCGTTGTATCTGCTGAAGCGTTTCATATGGATCCTAGGAAAGTATAGGCCATAGTTGATTGAGCTCAACCTTGAGACCTTAAAGCATTGTGATGATTTCTAGTATTTGCCAATTACTACAAAAAATGTTTTAAGGGTTTTTCTCAGATCATCAAACCTCATACTGATCTCACACGTAATAAGGCAGATCTTAGGGTTTGGTAGCTGGATGCTGTTGGGGTATTTAATAAATTTAAAAAGTATTTTATGTCCGCTCCAGTTCTTATCCAACCAAGTCTCCAGAGGCTGTTCATTGTGGAGGCGGATGTTTCGAAAGTTGAGGTAGGAGCTGTATTGCCCCGAAGTCCCAAAACATTAATCATCTTGTAGCTATGTGCTTTTTTCTCTAAGAATTCTCATCTGCTCAGAGAAATTATAATGTTAGGACTCATGAATTGCTCGCTGTCAAATTAGCTTTTCAAGAATTCAGACTTTGTTGGACATTTTCATTAAATCATGGTTTTGACGATCATAAAAATTTAGCCTATATGGAACCTGCCAAGTGCTTGACTCTAAGGCGAGCCAAATGGTCCTTATTTTTCTATAGATTCATTTTTTCTATCCCTTTTAATCTGTGGGCTAGGATTGTGAGGGCTGATGATTTGTCACGCAGTCTTGAACTTGATTCTGTTTCTCCTCTAGAACCTTCATTCTCCATTCTTACTTAAAGTATTATAGTTTCTATGGTATCCCTCTGACTTGGAAGTAGATATCCATGAAACCCAGTCATTATCTCCTTCCACTACTCCTGAGTCTAAATTATTTCTTCCGGTGTACTTGAAATTACATCTGTTGAAGGAATTTCATAACTCCATTTTCAGTGGTCACCCAAAAAATTCAAAATCTAACCCATGGCAAATATCAGTAGTAATAAATATAAGTGGACAACAATAGCATGCGCATTACACAAATGCTTCTTCAGATGGAAGAGTATTTGAGACACCTAACCCCTTCACTCCTGCGCGATTTTCTGTTTTTGTTTTTTGCTCCCCTTCTTTTGAGAGCTGTAACATTTTTATTTTTCCATCAATCTTGCAATATGAGGGCTTGTTTTTTGCGGCTCGAGTTTTACCATATAGTGTACTGCAAAAAAATTCCAAGTGTGGAAAAATTGAAAAAAAAAGTGTGATTTCACGATTGTTTGGCGGGTATTTAATTCACAATGTTCACTATATGGTAAAACTGATGTGTCGGTTGATGCCTCAGGTCCATACGAGTTCGTAGATACCACATTTTGTTCTAAGGGGTTAACAGGCACGGTGGATCGCAGATCCACCTGCTCTTGTTAGCTGCACATGTCTGCTGTTCAAATCAGCTGGTATGTGCAAGGATCGCCACCGGCTCACCGCAGCAGCCGGCGGTGATTACCACTTCATGATTTAGGACGTACCGGTCATGACGGGTTTAACCAGTGACTCTGGAGATAGAAAAAAACTCTTCCGTACAAACTGTGCCCAATGGGAACTGTTGATCTGTGTTTGCTGAGTTGTACAATATGTGATAATCTGTAAAATTTCATAGCTGCATGGCATTATAAAGAGGCCCACGCAGCAACACAAAATTACATTAGCCTGCTCTCTGATTCTTCAGCAGTGTGGGAAATGGTGTCAGGGAAGTTTATTTTTTTTGGAAACTGCAGAACGAATCTCAAAATGTTTGAATTTGTATAAAATTGCTTATTTTAGGAAATTTGACACAAAATCCTCCACGGATCGACATGCTAATTTTTTATCCCCAGGATTGTCTGTATGTTTCTGAGTTTCTATTGTAGATAAGCTTGTAGAACTTAGCAATTGAAAGACTGAAGGAAGCAATGTCATGAATTAGCAATACACTTTCTAGTAATCTAAAATATAAAGCTGAGTGTATGTGTGTGTGCGTGTGTGTTTGTGTGTGTATGTGTGCATGTTTGTGTGTGTGTGTGTATGTGTGTGTATGTATTTGTGTGTATGTATGTGTGTGTATATGTATTCGTGTGTATGTATGTATGGGTGTGTATGTATTTGTGTATGTATGTATGTGTGTGTGTGTGTGTGTGTGTGTGTGTGAATGTTCGCTAAAGGATTCTGCACCATCGCATTTACAATCACGAAATTTTGCACAGCTACCTCATTTCACTGAGGGAACGTCATAGACTATGGTTTGAGGGTACATTTTAACCCTGAGCTGTATAGTTATTCCCTCAATACCTGCTTATATTAAAGTAAATGGAGCAATGTCATGAATTAGCAACACACTTTATAGTAATCTAAAATATAAAGCTGAGTGTATATGTGTGTGTATATGTGTGTGTGTGTGTGTGTGTGTGTGTATGTGTGTGTGTGTGTATGTGTGTATGTATTTGTGTATGTATTTGTGTATGTATGTGTGTGTGTATGTGTGTGTATGTATTTGTGTATGTATGTGTGTGTGTATGTGTGTGTATGTATTGTGTATGTATGTGTGTTTGTGTGTATATGGTCGCTAAAGGATTCTGCACCATCGCATTTACAATCAAGAAATTTTGCACAGCCACCTCATTTCAGTGTGGGAACGTCATAGACTATGGTTTGAGGGTAAATTTTAACCCTGAGCTTTACAGTTATTCCCCAATAACCTGCTTATATTAAAGTCAATGGAGCTGGGAGCTACAGGTCATTAATAGAAAATCTGATTGGTTGCTATAGGCAACAAAGGACATTCTTAGTATAAGAAGCTTATGTGTGAGGTAATAAGATTTTGGTGGAGAGACAGATAAAGAGAGCGACAGAGAGATAGACAGAGAGAGAGACAGAGAGACAGACAGATGGATAAAGACAAAGAGATGAATATCGACACACAGACAGAGACAGACAACGAGACAGAGAGACAGAAAGTCAGAGATAGACAGAAAGAGAGAGTCAGAGAAATAGACAGAAAGAAACAGAGAGAGACAGACAGATGGATAGACACAGAGAGATGGATAGAAACACATAGACAGACAGAGAGAAAAAGACAGAGATAGACAGAGAAACAAAGAGACAGAGAGAGTCAGAGAGACAGACATAGAAACAGAGAGAGACAGGGAGACAGACAGATGGATAGAGACAGAGAGATGGGTAGAGACACAGACAGACAGAGACAGACAGAGACAAACAGAGAGAGACAGAGAGAATCAGACAGAGAGACATACAGAGATAGAGACAGGCAAAGAAACAGACAGACAGACACAGAAACAGACAGAGACAGAGACAGACAGAGACATTCAGAGAGAATGAGAGAGTGGGAGAGTGAGAGAGACAGACAGAGACAGACAGAGACAGACAGAGACATTCAGAGAGAGTGAGAGAGACAGACAGACTCTTAGTTACTATCCCGGGCAATGCCAGTTACTACAGCTAGGGACTTATAAGCATCAGAAAGAAATTCCTTTATGTAACTTCCACCTTATGGATATATTTTAGGTTGTTATTTTGTAGCTGACTAGCACTATAGCAGCTTATAGTTGTATAATTTCTCTGGATCTTCCCATATAGTTTATCACTGATGTTTCCATGAGTCAGTGTTGTGTCTGGGAAAGTGAGAAGAAATAAATTGCATTCTACCGTTTCAGTCAATATAGGGCGGCTGATTATTTCCGATATGCACGTTAAACATTCACATTTAAGTAACCAGGTCTATGAATACATTATGTATGCACCAACCAAATCCTTCTGCCTGAGACTAATAATGAAAAATAAGCTTGAAATGAAGGCAGCGGACCACCAATGAAGAACTAATAGGTTTATTTACAAATTTAATCAGTGTAATAATGATAATTAGAAAATAAAATAGCCATTGCCAATTAAAGAGCTCTGGGTGCCCACGTTATTCTAGGTAATGGAGAGTGGAAAGTGAAATTAATTTACAATGGAGCCGTGCACCTTTGTATAATGTATGTGACTATATGTAAAGACAGTTTGGTTCATTTTTAACCTCTTATGGTCCTTACACATGATATTACCATGTGCTGAAGATCTGTGTGATCTAGAAGCCATGCTGCCAAGGTGCAGTACAACCATCGTCTCACATCTCATGGAGGACAGCAGGAATATTTTTTCATTTGCAAAGTCTAAATGGAGAAAAGGAATAAAAATATTTTTGTGTGCCTCGATTTAGCCTGTCAGTACCATGCTGAAGATCTCTACAATAAGATTTTATAAAATGGTCATGCATATGAATTTTTATAGCCACATTTGCACTATTCTGTCTGTTTACTGGATTTTTAACATTGATCCATGAATAGATACATGGACTTTCCCTATCTGAGCATCTCTGCTCAAACCCTTATACTGAGTAATTGACAGACCGCTGTATCTCATCTTCTTAGACTCGCTTGTAACAGGGTTGGTGCCTCAGGATTGGAGGATTGCTGATGTGGTACCGATATTTAAGATAGGTAAGAGGGTAGATCCAGGCAATTACCGTCCGGTAAGCCTGACATAAGTAGTATGCAAAGTTTTTGGGGGCATTTTAAGGGATGACATGCAAAAATATATTGCAGAAAATAATATAATAACTGACAGACAGCATGGATTCATGAAAGGTAAGTCATGTCTAACCAACCTGTTGGGGTTCTATGAGGGGGTAAGCGCAAACCTGGATATTGGTAATGCATCTGATGTGATTTATTTGGACTTTGCAAAGGCATTTGATACTGTATATGTCGCGGGCGGAGGGGACGCACTCGCCACGCTCGGGTCTGGGGCTTCTGCTGCCGCTGCTCGGTGGCTCGAGCGGTGGACCGGACCCGGGGACTCGAGCAGCGCTCCTCACCCATGAGTGAAAAAGGGGGTTGATATGTTTAGGGAGATTGTGATGCCACCCACGGGACGTGGTGATGATGGCACCACCGCTGCTGGTAATGGGGATCCCAGGAGAGATGGTAGAGTGCAGCTAGGATGTTGTCCCCTCCGTGGGTAGGGGGTTGGTGATCCCGGGGCCCGATGGTGTAACGAGGAGGACGGATGGCTGGGGTGCAGGGTTGCAGGGACAGCGCGGTGCGGTGCCGGACGGCACTGGTGTACTCACTCAGACAATCACTGACAAAGTCTCTGGTAAACCAAAATGGCCGGATGGACAGGTCCCGCAGCCGGCTGCAGTGTTGTTGTTGTGCTCTCCCCGGACAGCTGATGGTGGCTGTCTTTCCCTGCACCTGTGAAGATGTTTTTGACTCCTGTGGTTGCCCACCGGTAGTCCGCTCCCCGGCGTATAGGTGCCGTAGGAGCCCGTTTTGCCCACAGGCGCTGGCCCTTGGATCTCTAGCCTGTGGCAGTGGCTGTATATCCTCTCTGGGTGGACTGTTGCCTTCAATCAGGACTTGGCTATTAGGAAACCCCTGGGGTTCCGGTCACATTCGGATTTGATTATTGATGGCGGCTCCAAGCCTGGTCGGGGTCCGATGGCCCTGCCTGTGTGCTTAGCTTCACTTCGTTCCCCGATCCGGTACCGGCAGGCCGACACCCAACCCCGGTCTTTACGGTTCTGCGGAGTTCCACCAACTCCTGCAGACGGCCACCACCATCTGCCGTCCTTGCTGTCAGTGCCTGTGTTGCAACCCAGACACCTCAAGTGTTTACTCCTCTCACTTCCACCTCCAAAACTCAACTGTCACTTTTCCCGCCTCCAGGCCTGTGAACTCCTTGGTGGGTGGGGCCAACCGCCTGGCTCCGCCCCACCTGGTGTGGACATCAGACCCTGGAGGGAGGCAACAAGGATTTTTGATTGACTTTTGTAACTGTCTAGGGTGTGGGGTGTGTGTGTTGGTATGTATGTGACTACCTAGCTAGTCCAGGGCGTCACATATAAAATAACAGCCTTATACTAAAGCTCCAGAAGCAAGGACTAGGGGAAACTATATGCAACTGGGTAAGGAATTGGCTAAAAGATAGGAAACAAGAGTAGTCATAAATGATACATTCTCTAAATGGGCTATAGTCAGCAGTGGGGTGCCGCAGGGATCTGTGCTAGGACCGATTCTTTTTAATCTCTTTATTAATGACCTTGTGGATGGGATTGATAGCAAAGTGTCAGTCTTTGCTGATGACACCAAACTATGTAGGATATTAAAAACTGACCTTAATAGTACAATATTACAAAAAGATCTGGATAAGATGTCAGAATGGGCAGATACTTGGCAAATGAGATTTAATGTTGATAAACGTAACGTAATGCACCTAGGACGGAGTAATCCTATAACTGCGTATACATTAAACGGAAGTAAACTCGGGATTATAGAACAGGAGAAGGACTTGGGTATTCTCATTACAAATAAGCTGAGCAGCAGCTCTCAATGACAAGCAGCAGCTGCTAAAGCAAACAAGATTTTAGGGTGTATAAAAAGAGAGATTAGATCCCGTGATCCCAATGTATTGTTACCCCTCTATAAATCACTTGTAAGGCCACATCTGGAATATGGGATCCAATTCCACATTTTAAAAAGGACATTCAGAAGTAAGAGTCAGTTCAAAGGCAGGCAACTAGACTACTACAAGGAATGGAAGACCTCCCATATGATGACAGGTTGAAAAAGATGGATTTGTTTAGCTTAGAAAAAAGACGTCTCAGAGGAGATCTCATTTATATGTATAAATACATGTGTGGTCAATATAAAGGACTGGCACATGACTTATTCCTTCCAAAGACAGTACTAAGGACCAGGGGGCATACACTGCGAGTGGAAGAAAAGCGATTCCGACAGCTAAATAGGAAAGGGTTCTTTACTGTTAGAGCAGTCAGACTGTGGAATGCCCTACCACAAGAGGTAGTAATGGCAGATACTATAACAGCTTTCAATAAAGGGCTGGGTGATTTCCTCAGTACACACAACATTGTTGGTTATAAATGACTTAATGACAAAATTTCTAATTGGAGGAGGAAGCTTGAACTAGAGGGACCTAGGTCTTTTTTAAACCTATGTAACAATGTAACTATGAAATAAGTAATCCTGTCATAGACTGAATATAGTGCATTGAACCTGCTGAGCAGCAGTTGAAAGCATTTTCTAAAGGAGCATGAGCTGAGCATTGAAACAGCACTGCAGTACATTGTTTGTGAGGGAAGAAAGCAAAATAAGACGATGAGATATTTCAGAAATTCATGATTTTGCAATGACTGGAGGATAATTAACTCATAAAAAAAGTTTAGTTACTGTTTATGTTGCTTTGTTTCCACCACATTCTACACAACAAAGAGTTTTCAGGCTGCTATATTTAAGAAAAAGCAATAAAGGCAATTGACATAGAAATGTATTTTATTATAGAAGCGATAATATGATTGTCAATGACTAATGAATAGTGCTGCACAAATGACTACTAAATTACTAATGAACCGTATCTTTGTTGCGTAGTGTGTGTGTATTAATATACTCGCCTACTTCTGCACTCTCTAGTATCCAGCACCGTTCTGCTCCTCTTTGCAATGACATCACCGCTCTTCATACTCTCCCGGTTACACTATGCTCTATGTGTAAGCCAGGAGTCCCTTTACAATAAAAACTGGATTCTGAGTCTGTTTGCCAGATACAGCTTTGCTTCCTGGTTCCTGTGGTTTTAATGTCACATTATCTACAAGTAGTGGTTTTATGTGGTATGTGAGTTCTCCAGTTGTCCGTTAATACCCTACCCCTTTTGCTTTACTCCCCAGTTCACATACTGTCCCACCTTCATATTTAAGTGCAGTGTGTGCAAGTTTTCATTTACCTTTGTCTGTGCCGATTTGTAGGGTTTTGGTACCAGGGTTTCCAGCCCGCTCGCAGGGAGGGGCAGAAAAGTATAAGGGCTTGGGCAGGAGACAGGGTCACGCTGGGGGCTCAAACCTGACTACCATCAAGCCAACCTTCAAGATAAGGGACAGCACAGGGGCCCCAGTCTTAGGGTCAGCTTAGGTCCCATTGTTAAATAACCCGTGACATTAATGTTTGTGGAAATAGAGGCTAGCTTGTCTGGTCCAAAACCAAAAAATGGCTACTATAGCATAAATTGCTGAAAATGTTGACTCAGGCTATTGTATAAACACAGTGCATAGCTGCACACTCAGAAGATAATCCATATTGACCACAGACAAAAGCTCCAATAAATGACACAAAACATCAGTCCTGGACCATGTAATTGGAGGCTTGGTTTGATTAATCACTTTTTTTATCATGTGATTTGTGGGGTCCATGTGCACTAAGAAATGGATGAACTTTGTGGACGATAATAAGCCATCAGAGGAAGTGTAATGTTCCAGGTAATGTTCTGCTGGAAACCATAATTCCAGAAATCCATAAGGGTGGGACACATTGAACCTACCAAAACATTGTACAGATCGCATACTCCCATTCATGACAGTGTTACTGCTCAAGGGCAGTGGTTCCTTTTATCACTACAATGTCCCCCTACCACATTTCAAGAACTGGTCTAAGGAAAATGACAAAGAGTTGAAGATGTTGACTCCAAATTCTCAAGGTTTTAATCTGATTAACACTAGAAGTCCCAGATATTTCGAGCTCCATAGGGTTCCAATGGTAGAAATGTTAAATGACCCCTCTCTGGGACTTCTAGTGTTAAGCATCTGTGAGTATCATCTTATAACCTACGGGGTCTAAAAGTGGTGCCACAATGTTTTGGTGTTAGAAAAGATGGGACACCTTCAGAGTCTTGTGGAGTCCATACCTCGATGGGTCAGAACTGATTTGGTGGCATAAGGGGAACGAATATATTATTAGGCGGGTGGCTTAATGATATGGCTGAGGGGTGTATATGTTCTTTGTAACTGGAATTGTTGATAGCTGCTAGATGAACAATTGCATTTCTTCCATTTGGCAGTGTCAGCCAATGTATTTGATAGTTTTCTATCCGTTCACAGTTCCCAGCCATCCTGTGCTCAGTCATAAACATTTGTCTTAATTATATTTTTGTGACGATAACAGAAGTTGCAGAAGATTTTGCTTAAGAAATGATTATTGGAAATGTAATTGATCATAATTATAGTTCAATGACTGAATGAGGAACCATTAAAAATTGGTCATTAATAATGGCCTACAGCAACATGGCCGGTATAATGTCTCATGAGAATTGTGAAAATTGCCTTCATATAATGTCACGTCTGAAGTAATGTAAACAATCAGAAAACAGCAGTTAACTGTACTGAATAGAAGACTGTCCTGAATAGATGGATCTGCTCACGGTAATTGTGCTTTGTAGGAAATAGTGTACAGTATTTACTGAGGAGATGGAAGTTGTGAAATCAATACAGAAAATCATAATCCACAGCATTTATCACAGATCTTTATAAAAAACGCTTAAAGGGAACCCGCCAGGTCCATTATGCACCCAGAACCACGAGCAGTTCTGGGTGCATATTGCTAATCTCTGCCTAACCATCCCTGTATACACTAACATAGATAAAGAGATCTTTGGAAACAGTATTTCTAATGATCCTTTATAATCTGCTAATTACCGCAGAGACTAGTCGCAAGGGCGTTAGTTCCTTTGCTCATTTTGCCCTCTTAGCATGTTAGTATGCCAATAGGGGCGTGCAAACATGCTATTCAATGCCTGCATCATCAGTGGTGATGCGTGTACCTGTGTCCGCTGTCACTGCTGGTCACTCTGGCTTTAAGCTCAGTGCGCATGGATCAGAACTCCCGGCACTTCCGATCATGCGCACTGTGTACACGTCCCGGCTTCAGAAAGGACTAGTGCGCATGACCGGAAGTGATGGGGACTTCTGACCATGTGCACTGAGCATAAAGCAGTAGTGATCAGTGGTGACAATGTTCACAAGTACACACGCCACCACTGATGACGCAGGCCTTGAGCACAATGTTAGCACGCCCCTGTGGGCGTGCTGGCATGCATAGAGAGCAGAATGAGCATAGGAACTAACGCCCTTGTGACTAGTGTGTCGCCCAGTGAATGGGGTACTCAGTCCCAGGCGATGTATAACTGGGGAATGTCACTTTGGTGGCCGTTGCCCGGTCCTGTGCCCTGGGTGCTTTTTAATGGGGAGTATTTAAAGAGGAGAATAAAGTCATTGGTGTGACGCCACCTGTGGGTTGCGGTTAATATGGTGAAACCACCGCTGCTGGGTTAATTATCTCTAGGGCTGGTGGTAATGGAAGCTGTGGTGGTAGGCTGTCCGCAGGTAGGGCTGAGCCCAGGAAATATATGATGGAGTAATAACAGAGGCCACACTGTGGGTTGTAATTAACAGTCTCTACTCACTCTTGACCCTCGGACAGCTGGTTCAGGTCCCTGTAGTTCCAGTTCCAGTTGATGACTCGGTTACTCTGTCCCCGGTATCCTCAGTGTGGTTGGGTCCCCGTAGCATGGAGCGTTTGGGGCCCGACTGTCCCTTTTTGTGGCAGTCTCCTTGTCCGTACGGCAGACAGTGTGGACCCTGTAGGGCTGGTCTGTGTCCTGAATCCTGATACTTGCTTTACTGCTGGTGTCCCCCGGATCTGTCGGTCAGTGAGGTCCGTGAAGGTCCCCTCACTGTGCAGGTATTTGCCAGACCATATGAAACTGGCATCTGACCAAGGGCCCTGTGCCCTGTCGATGCTCTGGTCCTAGCGGTACTCGGGTGTACCTGCCCTGGTTACCACTCTCCTGTGCCCCCGGGTGATCGTTACATGACCCAGCTCTCAAGCACCTCTCCTCCCTACTTCTTCACTGCTCTCACTGCCTGACTAACTGTCCCCTCCCACCAGGCTGTCTAGTATCTCTGGTCTGTCTCCGCCCTCTAGGTGGCCATCCCCTTGTATCCGACTAGCCAATTACCCCTGGTGTGGAGTGGAAACTGAGATTTTGGTGTGTGTGGGTGTTCCTGGCTCTGGTGTTCTGGGGAAGGCCCTGCATCCTGGTAAGGATGCAGTTCCTAGTAGTGCCCTGAGTGGCTCAAGGGTGCTACACTAGTCCGTGCGCTCATTAGCATATCTTTTAATCGTATGAACGCATACCTTACCATCATATACATTTTCAACAGCTGACATGTGTGCCTGCATGTTGAATCGCTTCCACTCGCAACATTTAACTCCTTAAATCTTGCTGCCAAAGTCTGGCAGCGAGATCTATATGCGCGCGGCCATGATTTTTACTTACCACCGCCCCCACCGGAAGTCACGTGAGTGATCACGTGACTTTCGGTGGTTGCCATCGTAGCACAGGGTCATGTGATGACGCCTGCAGCTATGAAATTTCACTTTCGTTTTCCCTCGGCCGGGAGCAGAGAGAAACAGGAAGTGACTGAATCTGCTGTTTACAGCTGTATAGCTGTGATCAGCAGATAGATAAGAGCGATAGGATTGCTGATTGCTATAGCCCCCTAGGGGGACTAGTAAAATAAAAATAAAAAAATTAAAAAAAAGATTTAAAAAATAAAAAAAGAGAGAAGAGGGCGCTCCTGTGTGTGAGAGTTTTATTGTATCCCTGAAACGCATTGTAGCTCAAATAAATCTTCACTATTTATCACCTATCTCCCTTGTGAGCAGCGCCCTTTATACTGTGGATTTTTTTCTTCTTCTTTGAATATTTTAAAAAATAAAAAAATAAAAAAAACCCTAAAAGTTCAAATCCCCCTTCTTCCCCCCCATGAAAATTAAAGGGTTAAAAAATAAATAAATATTCACATATTTGGTATTGCCGCGTTCAGAAATGCCCGATCTATCAATATATAAAATCAATTAATCTGATTGGTAAACGGCGTAGCGGCAAGAAAATTCCAAACGCCAAAATTACGTTTTTTGGTCGCCGCAAGTTTTATGCAAAATGCAATAACAGGCGATCAAAACGTAGCATCTGCGCAAAAATAGTACCATTAGAAACGACAGCTCGAGACGCAAAAAATAAGCCATCACTGAGCCATAGATCCCAAAAAATGAGAACTCTACGGTTTTCGGAAAATGGCGCAAAACGTGCGCCACTTTTATTGGACAAACTTGTGAATTTTTTTAACCCCTTAGATACAAGTAAACCTATATATGTTTGGTGTCTACAAACTCGCCCCAACCTCAGGCATCATACCCACACATCAGTTTTACCATATAGTGAACACCGTGAATAAAACATCCCAAAAACTATTGTGCCATCACACTTTTTTTGCAGTTTTTCCACACTTGGAATTTTTTTGCTGTTTTCCAGTACACCATATGGTAAAACTTATGGTATCATTTAAAAGTACAACTTGTCCCGCAAAAAACAAGACCTCATATGGCAAGATTGACGGAAAAATAAAAAAGTTACGGCTCTCGGAAGAAGGGGAGCAAAAAACAAAAACGCAAAAACGGAAGGTGCCCCGGGGCTGAAGGGGTTAAAGATCACATTCTCCTCCATAGCTACGCAGAAATTTCCTGCTTCTTGGATTTCCCTGCATAGGGATCTAATAAAAAATAAAAATCCTACCCAAAATGTCTCAGATGGGAATATCCCATTAACGCCGTAAACATGAAAATAAACACGTCATTAAGTTTGTATTAACAATGATTTACATAAAGAGAAATGTTGATAAGAGCACACATGTTTCCTGAGATGAATACTAGGAACTCGTTGCAAAATTACAAGATTAATATCCGCTTTTGTGTATTTGGCCTAGTGTGTTTTATAATTTTTGAAGAAGAATCCTTATCATTTAGCCCTTTAGGAGGATTGGACTGATAAAATCTTGACAAGATCTCTGTAATGGCAGAATATAATAGACAATTGTATACAATGACACCTTGTATGTACCATAGAAAATTACTTAAAGGGGTTGTCCACTACTTTTTCATTGATGGCCTATTCTTAGGATAGGTCATTAATGACTGATTGGCCAAGGTCCGACACCCGCCCCTCAACCGATTAGTTGTTTTTGGTGCTGGTGGCAGCAGCAGGCATCTGTAAATTTTCAGTTCTTGAGCTACCCCGTCTTCTCATAGCGGCCGTGGCTAGGTACTGCACATCTGCCTTTCATTCTAATCAATAGGAGGCCGATGTGCAGTTCCTGGCCACTGCAACTGTGAGAAGATGGAGCAGCTACGGAACTGGGCATTTCCGGCAGCCTGCTGCCACCAGCAACGAGAACAGTGGATCGGCCGGGGTGCTGAGTGTCAGACCCCGGCCGATCAATCATTGATGACCTATCCTAAGGGCGGCTTTGCACACTACGACATCGCAGGTGCGATGTCGGTGGGGTCAAATCGAAAGTGACGCACATCCGGCGTCACTTGCGATGTCGTAGTGTGTAAATCCTAGATGATACGATGAACGAGCGCAAAAGCGTCGTTATCGTATCATCACTGCAGCCTCCGACATTTCCATAATGCCGGTGCAGCGACAGGTGCGATGTTGTTCCTCGCTCCTGCGGCAGCACACATCGCTGTGTATGAAGCCGCTGGAGCGAGGAACTTCACCTTACCTGCCGCCGGCTGCAATGAGAAGGACGGAGGTGGGCGGGATGTTTACATCCTGCTCATCTCCGCCCCTCCACTTCAATTGGCCGCCTGCCGTGTGACGTCGCTGTGACGCCGCAAGACCCGCCCCCTTAGGAAGGAGGCGGGTCGCCGGCCAGAGGGACGTCGCACGGCAGGTATGTGCGTGTGAAACTGCCGTAGCGATAATAATCGCTACGGCAGCTTTCACTAGATATTGCACGTGCGACGGGGGCGGGACTATCGCTGCAGCATCGGTAACACATTGTTACCGATGTCGCAGCGTGCAAAGCCCGCCTAAGGATTGGCCATCAATGTAAAAGTAATGGATAATCTCTTTAATTCATTACTTATACCATAGAGTATGAGGAGAGTTTTCTATGGTATAATGGAAGGACAACTAAATACTAGAGATGACTAAATGTGTAAAATTTGAATTTGACAGATCATGTGGATCTTCCCCCCAAAAATTGACTCACAGCACAGTTCGCTTCTCTATGAATAATAATGTCCCTTAGCTCTGTCTAGACTCTGGAGAAGGGGTATGCAATTCATTATACCAAGTGGCCACATGAGAGACCAAGACTGCTGTGGAGGCTAAACCAATAGACTGAAATTTATTTAGCTTATAATTAAAATAATCATTAAAATTTATATTTTGTATTAATAATTATTGCATCACTTAAAGGAACTCAGTCACCAGATTTATGCTACCTCATCTGAGAGCAGCATAACGTAAGATCAGAGATTCTGATTCCAGCGATGTTTCCCTTACTGGGCTCCTTAGTGTAGTTTTGATAAATTCACTGTTTAATCAGCAGGAGATTATCATTACAGAACTACTTTGCATGCTACAGGTAGTCCCAGCCTATTCATGAGCTCTGTATAACTGCTAGATCTGAAAAAGGTAAAACAATCAAAATGACAGCAAACAGCTCAGTAAGTGACACATCGCTGGAATCAGGGTCTCTGTCTCTACATTATGCTGCCCTCGGATGGGGGAGCAAAAACCTGGTGACAGAATCTATTTAATATTGAGCAGAATTAAGTATGCTGACACCACCCCTATGTACCATATGAGCCTAGACATAGACCCTAAATACAGTGTGTCCACCCATATCCTGTCCACCGCCATTAACTTGAGAACGACGGCAGCTATAGGCATAGAAGTGGTGTATAGTAAAGTAGCCATGTGCTACGCAATGAAACCACCTATAGCACCACTTGGTGAAAAACAGTGGAGTTAGCCTTTTTATCTCGAAAACGGAACAAGATAGAGAAAAAAAGGGAATTACAAAGTTGTAGGACATCATCAATTCAATACGAATCGACACCTTGCATACAGAAATGCTATGATGTGAAACCCATGACTAGAGTTGAGCGCAGTTCGTGGTTCGTGGTTCTCCAGTTCTAGGCTCGAGTGATTTTGGGGCCTGTTCTAGATCGAACTAGAACTCGAGCTTTTTGCAAAAGCTCGATAGTTCTAGAAACGTTCGAGAACGGTTCTAGCAGCAAAAAAACAGCTAATTCCTAGCTGGCTTTCCGCTGTAATAGTGTAAGTCACTCTGTGAATCACACTATTATGACATTTCAGTGTATAGTGTGCGTGAACAGCGCCTTCAGATCACTCCTGTTTGTATAATGGCGATCGCCATTTTTTTTTTTTTTTTCCTTGTCTTCCTTCCCTAAGCGCGCGCGTCTTGTGGGGCGGGCCAGCATGTCAGCCAATTCCAGACACACACACAGCTAAGTGGACTTTTAGCCAGAGAAGCAACGGCATGTGTGATAGGATGTCCATGTCACATGTCCCTGCATTATAAAACCGGACATTTTCCTCCAGGACGCCATTATCTCTTCTGCGTCCTTGGTGTCAGACATCACTGGCGCAGCTCCGTCCTGAGTCCTATCGCTGATACAGCTGTATGCGCTCCATACACAGCGCTGGACAGCTTAGGGATAGCACTTTCCATCAGTCCTTTTAAGGGCTCGTACCGGCAGGGTCAGAGCCATAGGTGACAGGTCCTGAAAACAGCGACAGCGTCTGTGTAGCAAAGGTCAGGGATTTCCTCCCTGCATTTCCCTATTAGGAGGGAATAGAAAGGCAGGCTTCCTTTCCTCTACCCAGAGCCCCACAATCCTGGCACTGTACCCTCTTGTCCTCTGCACACTCCAACTCATTATAACTAAGCCATTATACTAGCAAACACTCAGTGTACCTAGTGGCATCCTAAACGTGGCTATTGGACTGTTGTCTAGTCACACTAGTGCAAAGACATTTGCAGCACCTCTACCTGCATTGCACACTCCAAATCATTATAACAAAGCCATTATACTAGCAAACACTCAGTGTACCTAGTGGCATCCTAAACGTGGCTATTGGACTTTGCTATAGTCCCACTAGTGCAAAGACATTTGCAGCACCTCTGCCTGCATTGCACACTCCAACTCATGATAACTAAGCCATTATACTAGCAAACACTCAGTGTACCTAGTGGCATCCTAAACATGGCTATTGGACTTTGCTATAGTCCCACTAGTGCAAAGACATTTGCAGCACCTCTGCCTGCATTGCACACTCCAACTCATTATAACTAAGCCATTATACTAGCAAACACTCAGTGTACCTAGTGGCATCCTAAACGTGGCTATTGGACTTTGCTATAGTCCCACTAGTGCAAAGACATTTGCAGCACCTCTGCCTGCATTGCACACTCCAACTCATTATAACTAAGCCATTATACTAGCAAACACTCAGTGTACCTAGTGGCATCCTAAACGTGGCTATTGGACTTTTGTCTAGTCACACTAGTGCAAAGACATTTGCAGCACCTCTACCTGCATTGCACACTACAACTCATTATAACTAAGCCATTATACTAGCAAACACTCAGTGTACCTAGTGGGATCCTAAACGTGGCTATTGGACTTTGCTATAGTCCCACTAGTGCAAAGACATTTGCAGCACCTCTGCCTGCATTGCACACTCCAACTCATTATAACTAAGCCATTATACTAGCAAACACTCAGTGTACCTAGTGGCATCCTAAACGTGGCCATTGGACTTTGCTATAGTCCCACTAGTGCAAAGACATTTGCAGCACCTCTACCTGCATTGCACACTCCAACTCATTATAACTAAGCCATTATACTAGCAATTGATGCTGCCAGTTTAAGGGCCATAGTTGCATTGTCAGGGATATTTATTCTTTATTATTCTGCTGTTAATAAAGCTAGACCACCGCTGCAATCTACACCACCTCTCAATTTTTACTACCACATTTTAAGTGCACAATCTTGTCGCAATCAACATGAGTGGCAAAATGACAGATGCTGGTGGAAAGGGGAAGAGGCGTGGTGGAAAAGGAAAAAAAGGTTTTGTCCGTGGGGAAGGTGGCAAAGCTCCATTATCATCTGCTGAAGATAGACCATCTATCAGCAAAAGTAAGATGTCTACTACTTACCGTGGACAATCCGATGTGCTCCCTTTTTTACGGACACGAACAACAGGAACAAAGGTAGATGATGGCCAAAAAAGGAAAATGCTTGAATGGATCTCAAGTGGTCCAACAAGTGCCCTCTCAGCCACTTCAAGTACCGCATCCAAAAAACACCAGTCCTCTGAGTTGTCATCCCAATCAAACTTGCTTTCTCCCAGCTCTGAAGTCTCCATCAGCCCTGCACAGTATGGTGGAACTGAGATGGCTGAGTCTGCAGAGCTGTTCAGTCACACTATAGCCTGGGAATCAGAGGTCTGCTCCCAAGCTACAGTGAGTACAGAACAGGAAATGGTCTGCAGTGATGCCCAGAACCTTTGTGACTCTGATTCAGGCCGTGAGGACCAAGTTTCTGAGCATAATGTTGACCCTTTGTCACAAACTGTAACACCTGTGGTTATAGACAATGAGGAACATACTGATGACGATGAGACGCAGATACCCGATTGGGATGACAACTTAAATATTCGGTCAGGGCAAGAAGAGGCTCTGTCTGAGGGGGAGGGGAGTGCAAACACAACAATTGATGATGAAGTTCTAGATCCCACCTACTGTCAACCCCCAGTCAGGCACTCGAGGAGGTCAACAGAGGCGGTGGAGGAGGATGCAACCGACGACAAAGTTACCTTGCGCCTTCCTGGACAGAGTCGGAGCACTGGTAGCACGTCTACAACTGCATCCTCAGCCACCACTCTGCCTATGAGCATTATTCGGGGTGGATCAACAGGTCGCATGGCCTCTAAGCCTTTCCTAGCCTGGTCCTTTTTTGACATAGAAAAAGATCGCCCAAATTATGTGATCTGTAAACTTTGTCATGGTTCTCTTAGTAGAGGTCAAAACCTCAGCAGTTTGACAACTTCTTCCATGAATCGTCACATGAATAAATATCATAGGTCCCGGTGGGAAGCTCACTGTGCTGCAATGCGGCCTAGCGGAGCGAACCATCCACGGCCTGCCCCTTCCAGTGCATCCGCGCGCTCTTCATCTTCTAGGACTGTGGGGACAGCTGTCACACCTGTTTTTCCATGCACAACTTCCACGACTGTAACCGCAACAGGCAGTTTGCTTGGTAGGTCGTCAGTTGGTTTGGAAGGGGAAACAAGTGAGTGTGTACAGCTCTCTCAGACATCGATAGCACCAACGTTGGATGAAGGCAACATCATGTCTCCGCCTGCACTTTCCTCACAAACCTGCATTTTTCCAGGGACACCCTACTCAACACCGTCTACACACAGCAGCCAGATCTCTGTCCCTCAGATGTGGTCAAATAAAAGGCCACTTCCTGCGACCCATGACAAAGCTAAGAGGTTGACTCTATCCCTCTGTAAGCTCTTGGCTACCGAAATGCTGCCTTTCCGCCTAGTGGACACACAGGATTTTAGAGACCTTATGTCTGTCGCTGTGCCCCAGTACCAGATGCCTAGTTGCCACTACTTCTCTAAGAAAGGTGTGCCCGCGCTACACCAGCATGTCGCACACAACATCACCGCTTCCTTGAGAAACTCTGTGTGTGAACGGGTGCATTTCACCACCGATACTTGGACCAGTAAGCATGGACAGGGACGTTACATGTCGCTGACTGGGCACTGGGTAACTATGGTGATAGATGGTGAAGGGTCTGCTGCACAAGTCTTGCCGTCCCCACGACTTGTGTGTCAATCCTCTGTCTGTCCAAGTTCCGCCACTGCTTCTGCCTCCTCCACCTCATCTGGGTCCTCCACCTCCGCCCCAAGCCTGCCTGGTCAGGCCACCAGGGTTCTCACTGCGCAGAAGGAATCACGCACCCCTCATTACTATGCTGGCAGCAGAGCGCAACGGCATCAGGCGGTCTTTAGCTTGACATGTCTTGGGAATAAGAGTCACACAGCTGAGGAGTTGTGGTCAGCTCTGCGGTCCGAGTTTAATAAATGGTTGTCTCCACTCAACCTGCAGCCTGGTAAGGCCGTGTGCGACAATGCTGCAAACCTGGGTGCGGCCCTTCGCCTGGGCAAGGTGACACATGTACCTTGTATGGCTCACGTGTTGAACCTTGTCGTCCAGCAATTTTTAACACACTATCCCGGCCTAGATGGCCTTCTGAACAGGGCACGAAAACTGTCTGCTCACTTCCGCCGTTCAAGCGCCGCAGCTGAGCGACTTGCATCGCTCCAGAAGTCTTTCGGCCTGCTTGTTAATCGCCTGAAATGCGATGTGGCGACACGCTGGAATTCAACTCTCCACATGTTACAGCGACTGTGGCAGCACCGCCGAGCCCTGGTGCAATACGTCATGACGTATAGCCTGGGCCAACGAGATGCAGAGGTGGGGCAGATCACCCTGATGGAGTGGTCTTAGATCAAGGACCTATGCACCCTTCTGCACAGTTTCGACATGGCGACGGATATGTTTAGCGCTGACAATGCCATTATCAGCATGACAATTCCAGTCATTTACATGCTGGAGCACACGCTAAACACTATTCGGAGTCAGGGGGTGGGACAACAGGAAGGGGAGGAACTACAGGAGGATTCATATGCGCAAGGGACAACAACATCACCAAGGTCCAGACGTTCATCATCACTAACGCAGCAGGCATGGGACCATGGGAGACAGGGATCAACAAGGGCGCATAGTACCAGGCGAAATGTTGAGGAAGGTGCAGGAGAACATGAAGAAATGGAGGACGAACTGTCCATGGACATGGAAGACTCAGCGGATGAGGGAGACCTTGGTCAAATTTCAGTTGAAAGAGGTTGGGGGGAGATGTCAGAGGAAGAAAGAACGGTTAGCACCTCTATGCCACAAACACAGCGTGGACTTGGTCCGCATGGCTGCGCAAGACACATGAGTGCCTTTTTGTTGCACTACCTCCAACATGACCCTCGTATTGTCAAAATTAGAAGTGATGATGACTACTGGATTGCCACACTATTAGATCCCCGGTACAAGTCCAAATTTTGTGACATAATTCCAGCCATAGAAAGGGACGCACGTATGCAGGAGTATCAGCAGAAGCTGTTACTCGATCTTAGCTTGGCTTTTCCACCAAACAACCGTGCAGGTGCAGGGAGTGAATCTCCCAGTTGTAACTTGACAAACATGGGACGGTCTCGTCATCTTCAACAGTCTACCCGTACCAGTAGGACCGTATCTGGTGCTGGTAACAGCAATTTTATGGAATCTTTTCATAATTTTTTTAGACCCTCCTTTGCAAGGCCACCAGAGACAACAAGTCTGACACATAGTCAACGGCTGGAGAGGATGATACAGGAGTATCTCCAAATGAACATCGATGCCATGACTTTGCAAATGGAGCCTTGCTCCTTTTGGGCTTTAAATCTAGAAAAATGGCCAGAGCTCTCCAGTTACGCCTTGGAGATTTTGTCGTGTCCAGCTGCCAGCGTTGTCTCTGAACGTGTCTTCAGTGCTGCTGGGTGTGTGCTGACAGATAAGCGCACGCGTCTGTCCAGTGACAATGTGGACAGACTGACGTTCATCAAAATGAACAAGTCATGGATCCAGAAGGAATTTACTACCCCTGTGTCATCCTGGGGAGAGTAAATGCTTGTGGATTTGGAATGTGCTTGATGCAAATCAAAACATCATGTTTGCAACTAGGGCACAAGTGCTGCCACTGATGGGGTGTCTGTGTGGCCTAATTTTTGGAAAAAAGGGAGACTCCGCTTGGAGTAACCCTTGCTTGCTGTGTTTTTAAAAGAAGCCAAGATGAACAGAGCTGGGATCAGGAAAGACTTTGCTACCTACCCCGGTGTCATCCTGGGGACGGTTAAGAATAGCGTATTTTTGAATGTGCTTGATGCAAATCTAGCTGTGAATTGTACAACTAGTGCACAAGTGCTGCCACTGAATGGGTGGGTGTGTGTGGGGCACAATTTTTGGAAAAAAAGGGAGACTCCGCTTGGAGTAACCCTTGCTTGCTGTGTTTTTAAAAGAAGCCAAGATGAACAGAGCTGGGATCAGGAAAGACTTTGCTACCTACCCTGGTGTCATCCTGGGGACGGTTAAGAATAGCGTATTTTTGAATGTGCTTGATGCAAATCTAGCTGTGAAGTGCACAACTAGGGCACAAGTGCTGCCACTGAATGGGTGGGTGTGTGTGGGGCACAATTTTTGGAAAAAAAGGGAGACTCCGCTTGGAGTAACCCTTGCTTGCTGTGTTTTTAAAAGAAGCCAAGATGAACAGAGCTGGGATCAGGAAAGACTTTGCTACCTACCCTGGTGTCATCCTGGGGACGGTTAAGAATAGCGTATTTTTGAATGTGCTTGATGCAAATCTAGCTCTGAATTGTACAACTAGGGCACAAGTGCTGCCACTGAATGGGTGGGTGTGTGTGGGGCACAATTTTTGGAAAAAAAGGGAGACTCCGCTTGGAGTAACCCTTGCTTGCTGTGTTTTTAAAAGAAGCCAAGATGAACAGAGCTGGGATCAGGAAAGACTTTGCTACCTACCCTGGTGTCATCCTGGGGACGGTTAATTAGGCCGTATTTTTGAATGTGCTTGATGCAAATCTAGCTGTGAAGTGCACAACTGGGGCACAAGTGCTGCCACTGAATGGGTGGGTGTGTGTGGGGCACAATTTTTGGAAAAAAAGGGAGACTACGCTTGGAGTCACCTTGCGGTGTTTTACATGATTTTAGAAGGGCATGCCATATCTATATCTGTGTCTCCTCTTTTTCCTTGTCCTGCTCTTTTGTTTTCGCATGAGTATATGTCCTTGTCACTTTCCCATGTGTTTGTGTTGTGTTGTGAGTTGTTTGTCACCTTTAGGACACCTTTGAGGGTGTTTTCTAGGTGTTTTTATGTGTTTGTGATTGCCTGTTATTGTTTCCTATGCAGTTCGAGTTCGGTTCGTCGAACGTTCGACGAGCCGAACTCAAACGGGACCTCCGTTCGGCGAGCCGACCTCGAGCCGAACCGGGACCGGTTCGCTCATCTCTACCCATGACCCCCCCAAAACATTGAATGCTGGTCACGCATATGGCGCTCATTTAACTTTGATGCTCAAAGTGGCCACCGCCAGCTGCAATGCACATCTGGACTCTGGACAGCATACTGTATCTTGCTGCACGTTGGGCAATATGGTAGGTGACACGTTTGCACAAGCATCTGTGATACGTCGTCGTAGGTCCTGCAATGTTGGTGGAGGGGTCACATACACCTGCTGTTTGATGTCACCTCACATAAAGAAATCCAATGGGGTCAGGTCAGGTGAGCCTGGAGGCCACTCCACGCAGCCACCATACCCAATGACTTATAGGAAGGTCTCCATGAGGTATCGCTTCACGTCCACAGCCTTGTGAGTTTTACACATCTAATCATAGCATTTCTGTATTCAAGGTGTTGATTCATATTGAATTGATGATGCCCTACAACTTTGTAATTCACTTTTTTTCTCTATCTCAATCCGTTTTGAGATAAAAATGCCAACTCCATTGTTTTCCACCAGGTGGCGCTATAGTTAGTTTCATTGCGTAGCGCATGGCTACTTTACTATACCTAGACACCACTTCTATGCCTATAGCTGCCGCCGTTCTCAGCTTAATGCCGGTGGACAGGATATGGGTAGACACACTGTATACAGTATGAGCCCACAATCAGTTAGCTATATACAGCATGAGCCCCCACACAGCCCCCATGTATATATATATATATATATATATATATATATATATATATATATATATATGTATAGTATGACCACACACATAACCCTCCTATATAGAGCATGATTCGCATGAGCCCCCACATAGCCCCCTAAACATACAGCATAAGTCCAAACACAGGATTCTGAGGATGTAGATAGCAGCAACATCAGGATGGAGTCGGGGAGTGCATTGTCTGGCTTGCAAACCACTTTGTGATCTTGTAAGGCCCCTTTCATAATGTGTTTTTACTTACGTTCAGTGGTCCCGTTGGGGCATCCCACCGAACCGCCCCTCCCCCACGCCGCAAAACGTGTTTTGGACGCATGCGCCGACAGGGCCATTGACTATAAATGTATATGTGCAAAAATGGTACAAGAGATAGATAACAAAACAAGCGCACTATGAGAAGCATCTGTGGCTACCTTTTGATATTTAAATATTAAGAACTGCTCACCTTTGCTGGTTGTTCGCCCCCGCACAACTTCAGTGAAAGTTTAACAGTCTGGGGTTCCTCCGATCTGAATCCTGTGTTCAGGTTTAAAGGATCCAGGCTTGGGGTATCTTTGTCGGCTACTGAGTTCCACCGGCACCATGAAATTCAGGTTTTTAATCCTCGATCCTCCAGCTGCTCCTTTTATACTGCTCCTATTATACCTGATGAAAGCATTTCTGCTGAAACGCGTTGTATTAATGGGAGTATTTAAATAATAAAGTACAACAAATAATACCAGCAGACGTCCTCATTGCGCTATATCCAGACCGAGAGCAATCTATCCAAAAATGGTACAAGACAGAGCACATGCTAACAGAGTCTGCTCCATTATAGTCAATGGCCCAGTTGGCACATGTATCCGAAACACGTTTTGCGTGGTGGGGAAGGGGTGGTTCGGACGGATGTCCCGACAGGACCACTGAATGGATGTAAAAACGCAGTGTGAAAGGGGCTTAACCTAGTGCCTGTATGAACAGATCTATTGCGAGCCTCAGGAGGGCCAGAAGTCCCAACCTAACATGAAGAAGCCCAGGATTTAAGCGTGAGCAATGGTGATAAGAAGAGGCAACAAGTCGTGATGGAAGACAATGAGGAGCGACAGGAGAAGTGAGCGGAGATAAGCAATAGTGTATTAAATTTTAATCATTTGATTTTTTTATGGTTCAGCAAAATATTGGTAAGCTGGACGCCATTTTGCTCAATCCACATTGAGGTGAATTACCAAAAAAACAACATTTCGGTGAATGTAGATTTTTTTAAAATAGTTGAATTTAATTCCACTTAAATATACAGTATTTGCCCATCTCGACTACATACCCTATATACAAGATTTGTGTTAATTATTACCATATTGTATTGAGGTGCATTATGAATTCCTGCAAAGCAACTTCTCTTGCTTCATGGTGAACCATTATTTATTATTGTTTTATCATGGAACATGAAGATAACAAAACCATCAGTCAAGTCTTCAGTTTATCTAATTAGTATAATCTCTTTAATGTCTGCTTATATGTGTGTAAAGTGACTTCTCAAGACATCTATATGTATAAGAGTTGTCACATGTAATGTTGGGTTCTCAAATGTTTCCCTGTACAAAGACCCAGCTAAGCACAATGCTTCTTCACAGACCCTACGTCATGCCTCCTGGCCTACAGCTGCCTTTTCACTGGACAAACTGCTCCCAATGCTGGTCATATCTCCTCCAGGACTCATATTCATTTTGCAGGTGGCACAATAGAGAGAAGAGTTATCAGAACCAGAATGTTTTGACAACACAGGCTCTGTCCCACCGCTAACATTACAGTGGCTGAGACCTGCAGTGCTCTACAGTTTGATAGCATGGGTGTGTGCTGTCCATCTGGAATTATCCCCCTGCTCCACCCAATTGGAGATCACCACACCATACTAAAGCTTTCAGCTTACTACTGGAAGCTTCCAGATACCGCCCTGCTCTCCTTTGGTTTAGTGATGACTATTCTGTTCCATCAGTAATTAGAGTAGGATATGTGTTGCGGCACAGGCAGAGTTGCATGCCACCCATCTGGCACTCCTGGTTTATAAAAAGGCACATAAATCAGTAGCATCTGACTCCAGTCCATCTCTTCATTAAGACAAAGCTTGAAGAACGCCAATGTTGATGTTTTGGGCCCTATGAGCACTATCTCTGTTAATGTGACGCCCTGGGCAAGCCAGGGGTCACAGGTAACAACATCACAACACACCCCACATTCCCTGCAGGCACACCAAGGTCAGAAAACAAAACCCTTGTTGCCCTCCTCCAGGGGCTGATGGTCACACCAGGGGGTGGTGCCAGGCGGTTGGTCTCCACCCACTGAGGAGTTCACAGTCCTGGAGGCGGGAAAACCAACAGATTAGTTTGGACAGTGGAAGTGAGAGGAGCAAAGTGGCAGTAGAGCAACTATCTGAGAGCGTCCGGGTGTGTGCCCCGGACAGAGACAGCAAGGTTGGCAGACGGCGGTGACCATCTGCAGGAGTGGCTTATTGGAGTTGCCGAAAGGACCGTGGACGGGCGGTGGCCCGGCGGTACCGGACCGGTACACGAAGAGAAGTCAGCACCATTGGCAGGGGCCTTTCGGATCCCGGCAAGGCTTGAAGTCGCCGTACAATTTGCCAAATCCATCAGTGAAGGGGACCTCCTGGGTCTCCAAACAACTAAGTCCCGATTGAAGGCAACAGTCCGACCTTATGAGAGGGACACCGCCAACGCCAAGGCACCAGTTCCTCAGGGCCAGCGCCTGTGGGCAAAGAGGGGCTCCTCCGGCCCATATCCAAGCTGGGGAGCGGGTTACCGGTGGGAACCCATCGATACCAACAACCGTACTTAGGTGCAGGGAAGAGACAGTCACCGCTAACTTGCAGGGAACATCAGCACCGCAGCCGTCCGAGGGACCCGTCCAACCAGCCGCTTGTTTACCGTGAACTGTGTCATCATCCTTGGGCTGAGTGAGTACCTCCGTGCCGTGCGGCACGGCGCTGCCCCTGCGTCCCTGCACCTCAACAGGCCCCATAACCCGCCTGACACCCTCTCCTACCCCATCACCGGGGCCCCGGGACCACCAACTCCCTACCCACGGAGGGGAGGACTAACAACTTAGCTGCTCCAGTCACCGCTCCCGGGATCGCCGTTCAGAGCAGCGGTGGTGTCACTAAAATCACCACAACCGTGGGTGGCGTCACGGACAATAACCAAATCCCCGCCACCAAAACAAACCCACCTTTCACTCACGGGCGAGGAGCGCCGCTCGAGTCCCCGGGATCCGGCCCATCGCTCGAGCCACCGAGCAGCAGCAGCCGCAGAGCAGCGGCGGCCGGACCCGAGCAGTGGGAGAGCGCAGTGTTGCCACCCTCCTCCCCGCCCACGACATTAACATATCTTTTCTTTTATCTTATCCTATCTACTGCTCTCAATAACATTATGGACTTGTGAGCTTCAGTTACTGATGTGAAATTTGGAATACCTCACGACTTTTACATAGTCACAAAATGGAAAACATAATCATAAGATCATTAATTCTGCATTCCCTTTAAATGATAACTATAAAACATATACAGCTGCACACTACAATGCTAACCATGAATAAAGGAACTCTGGTATTGTATTACTACTATAGGAATATTTGAAAAACAGAGATATTTAACTTATGTGAGCCCGGTCACCACGGCAAGGTATATCTCTGTATATCGGGAGCCTAACTTTAAAAGCCTCTATCTGGGTTAAACACCTACATGTCTAGGCAGCTAGACTCCTGCTATAGGGGAATGAACACAACCTGGTTACAGGGCGAAGTGCTCAATCAGAAAGAAATGCACTATAAATATATCAAAAAGACTGACCTGCACATCCAACCAGCTGTCTAGCTGCCCAGACATGGAGGTTTTTAAACCAGATAGTGGCATTTCAAGTTAGGTTCCCGGTATACAGAGATATACCTAGCCGTGGTGACCGGGCTCACATGCATTGGCCAATACGTAAGCAACATATCTCTTTTTTTCAAATATTCCTATAGCAGTAATGCAATACCAGAGTTCCCTTACTCATTATTAGCAGTTCAGTGTGCAGCTGTATGTGTTTTGTAGTTGTAATTTGTTTTCAGCTAGCACCTGTCCATACCTGTTGGGTGTGCGGGTCAGTCCCTTTAAATGATAGTCATCGTCCAATCAGAAATAAATTAATATTGATAAACAAATACAAACCTGGACTGACGATAAGATTTCCTCTAAAGGCACACTGTTGTCCTGCATAAAGCTTTTGACTTGCACATTTTGCCTATTACTATTTATCCTAGTTAAGAAATACTTGACATTGTCTAATGAATATGTAAATGATATGTTTTTATTAATTGCTCTTAGGACCATCTGCCTCTGTTTATAGGGGTAATGTTGCAATAAACTATTCTGACTTCAGATTTCTAATTTACTTTGGAGCTGTTCAAATGTATTTCTTATTACAATTAATAATTATAATTCCAAAAACTGAAATATGTGATTTACTCATTAAATATCTTTAACTTTAGTGAACAGAAATGTAAAAAAATTAAAAAGAGTAAATTCCAGGTCCCATGAGCAAAGATAATTTTAAAGTTAATTTTAATTAATGTATCTTGGAATAATAATTATTTCCACAATTGGATTTTAAAAAAATAAATTTCTGTGCTGAGATAATCTTATATATGTGCCCCTGCTGTGTACTGTGTAATGGCTGTGTCTGACTGCAGAGGGACATTGTCTGATCATACCTTAAGAGACAATTTGCATATTTCTCAGAGGAGCATTGCAGCTATAAATCACCTCACTGGCAGCCAGATTGGTTTGTCAGTCTCCGCAAGGAGCAGAGAACAATAGGGGAAAATAGGGTTTTTTTGAGCAGCGCCAATGATCACTTCTCAGGTATTCAGATTAATGGATCTTTATTTTGCACAGGTCTACGCGTTCCTGGAGTCTCAGCTCCCTTCCTCAGGACCATCAGGCATAAGAACACATCAAATCTACCATAACGGAGACTGAGGCCCCTTTCACGCGTCAGTGATTCTGGTACGTTTGTGCTTTTTTTTAAACGTACCAGAATCACTGACATACGCAGACCCATTATAATGAATGGGTCTGCTCACACGTCAGTGATTTGTCACTGCACGTGTCTCCATGCGGCGTACCCGCGTGTGCGTGATTGCTGCACGGAGACATGTCCATTTTTTTCTGGCATCACTGATGTTCCATGGACCACGCAGTGGTGTGATCCGTGAAACACGTGCCAGAAAAAAACATGCATTTAAAATAATAAACATTTTAACTCACCCGGCGTCCAGCGATGTCCTCTGCAGCCCGTCCTCCCTGTTCCTTCTGTGCCGGCTGATTACTGTCGCGCATATTCATTATGCGCGACACAGCCGACCCGGAAGCAGCTGCTGCAGGGGTCACCGCCGACCGGATGCTGCGTCGCGGGAGCGATCAGCACCATGGACAGCGGGAGCGGACACAGGTGAGTTAATCTCTAAGTGCAATCACGGGCCACGGAGAACGGAGCCCGGATTGCACTTAGACAACCCACGTGTGCCGTGATTTTCGGCACACGCAGGGACATTTAATATGTATGTATATATTTATTTATATATATATTTTCACTTTTATTGCATCATTAGCAGACATACTATACGGTGATTGCATCACCCACCCTTTATTATCACATTTTTTTATACTCCGTTGTTTTCTCTCCTACAATTTTTTGTAGTAGAGGTACATCTCTTTGATCCCCGGCATCACTGGTAGCTCACCACGATGGTTTGCAATCTTGCACTTGGGACATATGGTTTTTCTGGTTCCTAGTCTCCGCTTTTCTATCCACACTAATCCTATATTTTAATATACATTATTTGATCTGACGCTCTGCAGGAGCTTCCTTGTTCTTTCTTTAGGTGTCCTCTCTATATATATACATTTATTTCCTCCGGCTATTATACATGATCTAGTCTATTCAGGTCTGATTAGTGCACATTTATTGTTGTTTTGCTACATGTCTTACTCCATTCACTCTAATTCAAACGCTATCCACTTGCTCCCTGGCTCTCAGCACTAGCGCCGTAATTTTTCTTCTCACGGTCCTGCACTCATTTCACCTTCTGGTTCTGGCACTTGCTTTTTGCGCATGCGTAAGGTTTTTTTTTTTTTTTTTTTTCCCACGCTCCTGAACTTTCTTGAACTCACTCACTACATCATGTTCCTAAGCGGTTCCTTGATCCTTGGACTTTTTTCCATCTGGAACCTAGGCTATGGATTTTTTTTCTCTTATATATATTTTTTTTTTGTCACGGATTCAGGGCATTTTGACTGTTTCTTTTCTTCCATCACCCAGAGACAGTAATTGCCTTGTTGGATGCGTGGTCGCATGCTCTCATTGATCTATCCTACATTCCTGGGTCTTCTAGCACTGACATGTCTAAGTGAGTTCTAGGCTCATTTCATGTCCTCCCTGCACATACATATGTATATTTTTTGAGAGATAATCATGATCACACATA
This sequence comes from Anomaloglossus baeobatrachus, assembly GCF_048569485.1. Classification (NCBI taxonomy): domain Eukaryota; kingdom Metazoa; phylum Chordata; class Amphibia; order Anura; family Aromobatidae; genus Anomaloglossus; species Anomaloglossus baeobatrachus. The sequence continues at coordinate 610,136,762 of NC_134355.1, forward strand.
GATCTGTTATTTTTGTTTTTTTTATGTTTTGAGTAATTTCATTATTTCACGATCTGAGATATGTGTTATCGCCACTATAATTGATTTTATTTTTCACATCCTTCATGAAGTTACTTGTATTGCATCATGCTTCACTGCAATGCACCCTTTCCCGCCTTTTTTTTTTTGTCAGGGGCGGTCTTGTGATGTTATCAGATGTATTTATACTGTGTTAGTCTCCATTATGGTAGATTTGATGTGTTCTTATGCCTGATGGTCCTGAAGAAGGGAGCTGAGACTCCAGAAACGCGTAGACCTGTGCAAAATAAAGATCCATTAATCTGAATACCTGAGAAGTGATCATTGGCGCGGCTCAAAAAAACCCTATTTTCCTCTATTGTTCTCTGTTATCTGCAGTCTGGGTTGCTGCTGCCTTGATCAAAACTTTCCATGCCTGCATAGTAGTTGTGACTTTCACAACTTCACTTGGTGAGTATTACTGCTCCCTGTCTCTACCCCGTGTGTTATTGGGGTAAAACCCTATTGCGCTTCTTCTCCACAGCTTTTTACTCATAGTCTCCGCAAGGAGAAAAGTTTTCCCATAAACCCCATTACAGCTTCTCATACAGCCAGATCAGATCCCATACTTTGCACTGATGAGGAGCAATCACCCTGAAACACCGTGTCTGCAAATTGAGGTTCTAATCTGGCATAAATCCTAAATTATATGACAAGGCTTGTTAAAGAGTCACTTTTGAGTATTAGGATTGCTACTTTCAACAGGTGGCATTAGAGTTCATAAAGTGATTAAAATAGAAGAAAAAAACAGAAGTTGTGCAGTGCACTGCTTACCACTCTGTGGAAAATGCTGCAAGAAAGTCCTTTGGCTCAATTCCATGTAGAGCCTGTCTTGTGGGTGCTTGAAGTGCAGATCAGCTGCTGTATCCTCACATTGGACTTGGCTGAAAAAAACAGCTGACGGCAAGTGGACGTCCGCGTGTGGACCCGTGAAAGCACCCCTAGAGGTGCGAAACGGTACCGTCGTCCTTGTGCTCCGCTCCCTCTGCTCCCTCATGTTTGTATCACCTGTCTGCAAAAAAGAAAAATAAAATAGATTTCTTGACACCGCAGAGTGCTGCCAAAACTTCTCTTTTTTATGATATTGGCATTAGAGTTCATCTTCTTCCTCCCTGAACAGACAATTTGTACATTTCCCAGAGGAGCATTGCGACTATAAGTCTCCTCCCTGGCGCCAGATTAGTTTGTCAGTCTCTTCAAGGAGAAAAGTTTGCCCCTTAGACCTGTACAATCAGACACAGCCATTACACAGTTCATGGGAGGATCACATTTACAAGATTATCTTGTTCTGTCTCAATTATCCTCCCTGAAGAGACTATTTGAATTTTATTTTATAGGTGGCACCAGAGTTCTTCTTCTTGATCCCTGAAGAGACAATTTGATTATGTCCCAGAGGAGCATTGTAGCTTAAAAGTCTCCTCATTGACATGCTGGAATGGTATGTCAGTCTCTCTATGGAGAATAGCTTCCCCTTCAGACTATGTCTTAGACTCTCATACAGCCAGATCAGATCTCATACTTTTCACTGGCAAGGGACAACCATCCCGAAACACCATGTCTGCAAATTGTGGTTCTGATGATCTGGCATAAATGCTAAGTCATATGACAAGACTCATTGGAGGGTCACTTTGACTTCTAGAATTGCTACTTCCAATAAGTGGCACCAGAGTTCATCTTCTTCCTCCGGAAGAGACAATTTGAATATTTCTCAGAAGAGCATTGTGGCTTAAAAGTCTCATCACTGGCATTCTGGAACGGTGTGTCAGTCTCCATATAAAGAATAGCTTCCCCTTTAGGCTAAAATTATCTCAGCACAGGAACTTTTTTTTAAACAGATCCGATAGTGGTAACTCATTATTCTAAAATCTATTGATTAAAGTGAACTTTGTTCGTAAGAAAACCCCTATATGTCACAAATTCAAACAATTTCATTACGTAAATGAGTAATATTTTGACATGAGAATGAGACCATCAATGACATACTTCAAACAGTTTGAAAAAAGAGTTGACGTTCATCCACACATTCCAATTGTTGCACAGTTTCATTAGTTAACACCTCCATTATGGAAAAATAGTGACTTATGAGACGGCAGATCTCCACTTCCATTTATTGATTATATAAATGAAACTTCTGTACTGATTATAAATGAGAATGTTCAATATGTCAGAGATAAAAAAAATACCTCAATTGGTAAATGGATTCAGTCAATGAGGCAGAAACTTTATAATAATGGAGTCAGCAGTATACTCAATTGGAAAAAATCATCCGGTAACCGTTACTGACTGGCTGCTAGGGTTTGATAAATTCCATTTTATTTCCCTCCAGAGGTGTGTAAATGATGGTTGTTGATTGAAGATCTCGGAAGAATTGAAAGTAAATATCTAATGGAAGAAAACGTGCTAACCTGTAGGTTACTGCTACTTCATTTTGTCCAAGGACCTTTAGAGACAGACAAATGTAGCAATTTTAAAGGTTTTCAAATAGTTTAAAAAATATGCCCCGAGTGACAGTAAAATGCGCATGAAGTATGGCCCGCCATCACATTACCGTCACCATTTTCAACATCTAATCTAGCGTCTAAGAATGTGCACATCTTCTACATTCTAAACTGTCTCTCAACAATATATTTAAAGGATTTGTCCTGTTACAAATAGTTCCAAGTGAATAACTAAGAGGCAAATGCAGGTCTTATCCTACGTGTTTAGTTGTGTACTTAATTGGGAATAATTAGAGGTAAAGTAGCTAACAACCGCCTGACAATGCAATATGTTGTCGCAATGGTGCTCACCCTTAAATTAGAAATCAATTAATAGCCTGGTAACAGTTTGTGTGTTAATGGAGCCCAAAGGATAAGAAGAGGTGACGGATGAAGGAGAGAATGGTCTAATTGTAAATTATTAAAATTGTCTGATTCCCGTTTCTCTTCATTTGTATTTTGTTTTCTCAGAGGATAGGTACAAATTGGTCTTCATTAGGTGTTTTTAAGTATATTGGAAGGATGGATAAAATAATAAATAATTAAAATAAATGGCAGTGGAAAATTATTGTTTGGCCTAACTTTGCTTACTAATAACACTTAATATTAATACACATTTTTACAACAATATTAGTAATCATAAATTCTTAGCCAACATTAAGATTAAAGGGCTATTTACACGCTGCGACATCGCTAACGATATATCACTGGCAAATCACTGCCCGTGGTGCACAATATCATTAGGAGCCATCACACGGACTTACCTGCCTAGCAACGTCGCTGTTGCTGGTGAACTGCCTCCTTTCTAAGGGGGCAGTTCGTGCAACGTCACAGCGGCGTCACTAAGCGGCCGCCCAATAGGAGCGGAGCGGCGGAGATGAGCGGCCGTAACATCCCGGCCACCTCCTTCCTTCCTCATTGCCGGCGGCTACAGGTAAGCTGTAGTTCTTTGTTCCCAAGGTGTCACACATAGCGATATGTGCTGCCTCGGGAATGATGAACAACCTGCGTCCTCAACAATCAACGATTTTTTGAAAATGAACGACGTGTCAATGATGGACGATATGGTGAGTATTTTCCATCGTTGACGGCCGCTCATTGGTGTCACGCGCAAAGACATCACTAACAATGCCGGATGTGCGTCTTAGAATCCATGACCGGCGATATATCGTTAAATACATCGCTGCGTGTGACGGGGCCTTAAGACCCCCATAGTCTGATAGATAATCAATTTTGTGATCCTTTTCATGGAAATGTTAAAGGAATGTATTGACCTACAGATTCAATATTTTTTTAAAAATTCTAACTTACCTAAAAGATTCAACAAAAAAAATACAAAAGAAACCCCCAAGAAATGCACAAAGAATTAATACATGTTGAAGGAGAGGTAGCATTGAAGACTTGGTGAACAAATGTCCAATGATAACTTCAAGATGCTTGATCTTATTTGGAAGAGTAACTGAAACAAATCAATGATTCTAACAAATGAGAAGATGCAGAATATCAATGTTCCTTTCATTATCACAAAACTTTTTTTTAGCTGTAATAACTATTAAGTCGTAATACCTACAATTTGGGATACAAACCACCTGATGTATTTTTGACAGAAAATGAGTGTCATATTTCAGCAAGATTGATAGATATCCTAGACTGTTTTCAAAAATCCAACTAAAATAGTATTTGAGGAGTTTGGTTTCAAGAATGATGAAGTGTTTTTTTGTTTTTTTTTATTTCTGGCTGAGGAATGACATGATGATTTACTCATAACAGAAGTCAGAGGACCTTGAAAATAGACGGAACCTGACAGATCGTACCGGCTCTGAAATGTCATGTCTTCACATCTTTTTCATTTGCATTAATGCGATGAAGTAGAACTGAATAACAATGAAAGTTCTGCTTATGAGGAGCAAAGCTTCAGTACTCAAGGAAAAATGTCAATAATTATTGAATCTTTAAAAGAGAATTTCAAAGGCCAGCACTAATTTCTTTAATATGAAGAAAGTCACGCATATTGACTCTTTTATTTCTAGATGTCACAGATGACGAGTTTAAAATTCTCATTCGGACAGTTTTAGTGCAATAACTTGTAAAGCTCCTCACATCATTTCTTAATTTCATAGTTCTTTAAAGTGTAATTTAGTACAGCAAGTACCTGGCATTGATGTCATTTTATTAATAATCTACTATAAAGGCACAAAACTAAGTTTATCAGACTTTTAAAGGGAATAATATAATGCTGTCATGATCCAGGACCGATATTCCCCGCTCCACAGTTTCCCAGACCCGGCCATGTCAGGGGTTAACCCATCAGCCTCGTTCCGGTTTCAGGAGACACTATATCTGGGTGCTGTACCAGCAGTCCAGTGCTGGTTATAGTTTTGCTCTGCAGCCTGTGACTGGCTCTGCTGAGATTTCCTGTTTGACCAGACGCCTTGTGCCCTGACCTGTACCCTCCCCCGTTCATCCGTCTGTCAAAGTCCCTGACTTGCCGCTCCTGTCATTTGTTTACCCATCCTGGTTCATTCTCCTTCCCTTTTTTGTGTCTAAAATAATTGGCCAGATCATCCTCGCTGAGATTGGTGGTTGGGGGTGTGCACTCTTGGCCGTTGAGGGAATAAAAATAGTCAAAGAGCTTTTTACGATTGTTGGGTATTCAGGATCAGGACATGAGAGGGAGAAGATTGGGACCAATGATGACTGCAAATTCTTCCTAACTTTCTGGGTGTAAATGGCACATATATTCCTATAAGTTTGGTAATTAGGGAAGCCTGAATGGGTTGACAGTCCTTGAAAGAGAAGGAAAGAAGATTGTGGTCAGAAAGCGGGAGAAGGGAGTTGGTAAAATCATGTACTGCCAAAACCACACAAAATACATACTGAGGTATCTCAATTAAAACCACCAAAAACTACCTCAATTTCAATTTTATTTAAGTATCTTAAGTTAAATAGACACACTAGTATCCTCTCATTCGACAAACAACAAGGTGTGACGGTGTCAGTGAGTGCTATACCCGTACCAAACAGGGGCAGTGGTGACTATATTAAATATAATGGAGATTCCAGATTCAAAATTTTATCGATGGGTAGGGGGGCTTGCTAAGTTACCCTACTTCGCCCTTCACTGACACCGTCACACCTTGTTGTTTGTTGAATGAGAGGATACTAGTGTGTCTTTTTAACTGAAGATATTTAAATAAAATTGTGATTGAGGTAGTTTTTGGTGGTTTTAAAAATCATGTACTGAGCTGAGCCTGGAGAAGACCAAGTCCAACGTATCACTGTAATCATGTGTAGCAGAGTTGAGAAATGGCCAAGAGAGGAGGTTAGAGATAAATGATGATAAGAATGTGAGGAGAGGGGATCATAAAGAGGGATGTTAATGTCCCACATGATCAGTGTGGCAATGTAAAACACAACAAAGTGTGGAAACCATGTGGCAAAGTGATTGCGGAACTGACTCGGGGGGATGATGGAGGGATACACGACCCCCACTCACAGGAAGAGGGGTCTGTAAGGTCTGACAGTTTGGACCACAAAAGAAGGACAGATAAGTGAGGGCACAGGAGGGATAACCTGAAAGGCACAATGTGTTTAAAGCAAATGATCTACACCTTTACCTGGTCTATTCTCAGGTCTGATGGTATGTGAAAATTGTAGGTCACTATACAAGAGAACGGTGATTGTGTCTGACTGCTGGATGCAGGTCTCAGAGAAAAGAAGTTAAGGGAATTAGAAATTAAAAAGTCATCTATGTAGGAGAGTTTGTCACTTGCTGACCATGGGTACCAGAGGGCACAGTTAAAGCTATTTTCACACTTGTGTTTTTTTCCTTCAGTCCCAATCCGCCGTTTTGGAAAACAGCGGAATCCGTTATCGGATTCCGCTGCTTCCCATAGACTTGTATGGATGACGGATTGCGACTGATGGACCTGCGTTGCTTCCACTGGCCGACGCTTTGTTGCTTCCGCCGGGCGGAAGGAACGCAGCATATAACATTTTTTGAGCAGCGGAATCATTAGGATTTCGCTGCGCAAGCTCTCTCTGGCTCCCTGCACATGTAACCAGGGTATACATCGGGTTACTAAGCAAAGCGCTTTTCTTAGTTACCCGATATTTACCCTGGCTACGTGTGCAAGGAGCCAGCGCTAAACGGTGTACGCTGGTAACCAAGGTAAATATCGGGTAACGAAGCAAAGTACTTTGCTTAGTTACCCGATATTTACCCTGGCTACGTGTGCATGGAGCCCGACACTGCCCCGCTCGGCTCCGCCCCCTTCCGCACTCCACTCCGCATGTACACACGCACACACAGACACATGCACATACACAGACGCACACACAGACAAATAGGAATAACGTTTGGAACACCATTCTAAGTCCGAACTGGGTGCAAAAACCTAAAAAAACATCACTATGGGGAGATAAGGTATGCACACCAGTGACTATGTAAGGGGAATACATGAAATAGCAGAAACTGCTGTGTGAATACTGACTTGAAAAATCCAATAGCTATATGCAAGAGTGAATATGTGAAAAATGGAATCTGCATTACTGCCATGAACATATGAATCAAGAGAAATTTAGCTACTGAATTGATCAATGCAATAGAGCCCCAACACTACGCCAAAGTATTTCTCTACGTTGGGGTCCCTAGCTTATGTGTGTCCTCTCATGCAGTTAAAAAACCTACCGTGTATGGGAAGCTGAGACCCAGGCTATTTATGCGTATGATATGGATTGGCAATAGGTGTGGTTGGGGAGGGCTCACAAACGAAAAAATACTAACAAATAGGAATAACGTTTGGAACACCATTCTAAGTCCGAACTGGGTGCAAAAACCTAAAAAAACATCACTATGGGGAGATAAGGTATGCACACCAGTGACTATGTAAGGGGAATACATGAAATAGCAGAAACTGCTGTGTGAATACTGACTTGAAAAATCCAATAGCTATATGCAAGAGTGAAAATGTGAAAAATGGAATCTGCATTACTGCCATGAACATATGAATCAAGAGAAATTTAGCTACTGAATTGATCAATGCAATAGAGCCCCAACACTACGCCAAAGTATTTCTCTACGTTGGGGTAGAGAAATACTTTGGCGTAGTACCCCAACGTAGAGAAATACTTTGGCGTAGTGTTGGGGCTCTATTGCATTGATCAATTCAGTAGCTAAATTTTTCTTGATTCATATGTTCATGGCAGTAATGCAGATTCCATTTTTCACATATTCACTCTTGCCTATAGCTATTGGATTTTTCAAGTCAGTATTCACACAGCAGTTTCTGCTATTTCATGTATTCCCCTTACATAGTCACTGGTGTGCATACCTTATCTCCCCATAGTGATGTTTTTTTAGGTTTTTGCACCCAGTTCGGACTTAGAATGGTGTTCCAAACGTTATTCCTATTTGTTAGTATTTTTTCGTTTGTGAGCCCTCCCCAACCACACCTATTGCCAATCCATATCATACGCATAAATAGCCTGGGTCTCAGCTTCCCATACACGGTAGGTTTTTTAACTGCATGAGAGGACACACATAAGCTAGGGACCCCAACGTAGAGAAATACTTTGGCGTAGTGTTGGGGCTCTATTGCATTGATCAATTCAGTAGCTAAATTTCTCTTGATTGATATGTTCATGGCAGTAATGCAGATTCCATTTTTCACATATTCACTCTTGCATATAGCTATTGGATTTTTCAAGTCAGTATTCACACAGCAGTTTCTGCTATTTCATGTATTCCCCTTACATAGTCACTGGTGCACACACAGACACACACACACATTTACCTGTCCCCAGCCATGCAGTCCCCAGCACTGATGTCCTCAGCGCCATGGCCCTGCTCGGCTCCACCCACCCCGCACTCCGCCCCCGCACACATTCTCGGCAGCCGAACGATCAGCTGATCACTCGGCGGCTGGCTGCTGTAAGTGATCAGCTGATCATCCGGTGGCCGGCTGCTGTGAGCAATCAGCTGATCAACTGGCAGCCAGGTGATCAGCTGATCGTTCACAATAGTCTGCCGCCGGTAAAACTGTAAAGAAAAAAAAAAAGCTGATTCCGTTGTTTTGTACGATCTGTTACATCCGTTGTGCCACTATATGCAACGCATCCGTTGCATCCGTCACACAACGCAATGCAATGGATGCCGTTCAATGCAAGTGTGAAACTAGCCTAAAGCATTAGATTTCTGAATGTGGCAGGGAAAGAGTTAAACCTACTATTACAAAAATTGCCTGGGCTAGGGGAGACTTCTGCAACTAAGAGAAAGAGAATAGAGAGAGTGAGCAGATAGTTAAGTGATTCATGAAAGTGTCTCTTGAGTTGTATGGTGAGAGTGAATGGATCTTTGTTGTTTAACAATGTGAAAAGAGTATGAGAGCAGTACAAAGAAAAGGGGAGAAAAGAGGGACTGATATAGATGGCGTGCACAGAGTGTGTTAAATGTGTAGTATATAGGAGGGTTTGAAGTAGCTAGCACATACTGTATATAAATACATATGGTGAAAACATTTAGCAGCACAGATGAACCTAGGAGCACGTTTGTTTGATTGTCTTGAATGACTTGACCTGTCCCCTGCCCTGTCTAACTGCCATGTTTAACTGCTAGGCAGTTATAAAATGTGACACTTCAATAAAATCTGCACAAGTGCCCTTCTGTGACATCTTTACTTCCTATCTGTACAGTCTATAGAGTTGCTTGTGCTGGATTCAGTTAGGTGTCTTTAGGTGAGCATGACTGAATTTGTTATTTTTTATACACTGACAAGCAAAAGAGGAACAATGTTTTCAACTTTTAGGCTTTATATTTCACCATCTACACAGAAGATGAGCTTGAAGCTACCATTATTTTATAGACAATCATCTTGGCTATCTCATACAAAAATTTGACTTTCAATTACTGTATTTAGCATTTGACCAGTTATGCAGATTCTTGTCCTGTCATTGCATTTTCCTCCTGATGTTTGAAAAATCTTTTTCTTCCGGTATACTACAAATTCCAACCTGTTTTCACATTCCCTAATAGTGTGTTATTAGATTGATTCCCAAGTAAAAGTCACTGATTTGAATTTAGGAGCAGCCATGAAGAAGATTTCCCAAGTAAAGAGAAACAGCATCATCCAGCTCATCGCTAGCACTCTCTTGGACAAGAAAGTTGCCAAACTGCAACAATGTAAGTACCATGATAGTTGAAAGAAAATTCGTCCATCCATTCAAAAGACAAGAGGTGGACGTCTAGACAAAATATTGGAGTCAACAAGTCGGCTCATCTTCAGGTCTCTCAGTTCTGGCGTGACAAATACGGCAGTGGAGGTGGTTCATGTGCTTTATAATTGTAAGATCACAGATGTCCATGCAAGCACTAAGCGACACACACTACACAAGTCTGGAATGATGGCCCCAAAAAAAGGTGAAAAAGGCACCACTTCAATATCATCATAAGAAGCGTTGGCTTGAGTTTGCAAAAAAAGTACGAAAAGTGGACAGGTCATTTGGAGTTATGAGATGAAAGTCAATAGACTAGGCTCTATAGTTACATAGTTACATAGTTACTTAGGTTGAAAAAAGACCTAGGTCCATCTAGTTCACCTTCCTCCACCAATTATACATTTTGTCCCTTAGTCATTTATAACCAACAATGTTGTGTGCAGTGAGGAAATCATCCAGCCCTTTTTTGAAAGCTGTTATAGTATCTGCCATTACTACCTCTTGTGGTAGGGCATTCCACAGTCTGACTGCTCTAACTGTAAAGAACCCTTTCCTATTTAGCTGCCTGAATCGCTTTTCTTCCACTCGCAGTGAGTGCCCCCTGGTCCTTAGTATTGTCTTTGGAAGGAATAAGTCATGTGCCAGTCCTTTATATTGACCACACATGTATTTATACATATAAATGAGATCTCCTCTGAGACATCTTTTTTCTAAGCTAAACATATCTAACTTTTTCAACCTGTCATCATATGGGCGGCCTTCCATTCCTTGTAGTAGTCTAGTTGCCCGCCTTTGAACTGACTAACTTCTGAATGTCTTTTTTAAAATGTGGAGCCCAAAACTGGATCCCATATTCCAGATGTGGCCTTACAAGTGATTCATAGAGGGGTAACAATACGTTGGGATCACGGGATCTAATCTCTCTTTTTATACACCCTAAAATCTTGTTTGCTTTAGCAGCTGCTGCCTGACATTGAGTGCTGCTGCTCAGCTTATTTGTAATAAGAATACCCATGTTCTTCTTCTGTTCTGTAGTCCCGAGTTTACTTCCATTTACTGTATACACAGTTATAGGATTACTCCGTCCTAGGTGCATTACTTTACATTTATCAACATTAAATCTCATTTGCCAAGTATCTGCCCATTCTGTCTTATCCAGAACTTTTTGTAATATTGTACAATCAAGGTCAGTTTTTAATATCCTACATAGTTTGGCGTCATCAGCAAAGACTGACACTTTACTATGAATCCCATCCACAAGGTCATTAATAAAGAGATTAAAAAGAACCGGTCCTAGCACAGATCCCTGTGGCACCCCACTGCTGACTATAGCCCATGTAGAGAATGTACCATTTATGACTACTCTTTGTTTCCTATCTTTTAGCTAATTCCTTACCCAGTTGCATATAGTTTCCCCTAGTCCTTGCTTCTGGAGCTTTAGTATAAGGCTATTATGTGTTACAGTATCTAATGCCTTTGGAAAGTCTAAATAAATCACATCAGCTGCATTACCAATATACAGATTTGCACTTATCCCCCACATAGAACCCCAACAGGTTGGTTAGACACGACTTATCTTTCATGAATCCATGCTGTCTGTCAGTTATTATATTATTTTCTGCAATATAGTTTTGCATGTCATCCCTTAAAACGCCTTCAAAAACATTGTATACTACTGATATCAGGCTTACCAGATGGTAGTTGCCTGGATCCACCCTCTTACCTTTCTTAAATATCGGAACCACATCAGCAATCCTCCAATCATGAGGCACCAACCCTGTTACAAATGAGTCTAAGAAGATAAGATACAGCGGTTTGTTGATTACTGAACTCAATTCCCTCAATATTTGTGGATGTATGCCATCTGGTCCGGGGAATTTATCAATATTTAATTTACTCAGACGCAGGCATACTTCTTCTTGTGTTAAATTAATTATATCAGGTGGTGAACTTTGATTTTTCACTTGTTGAATGATTCCTGCAACAGTCAGTTCCTTGGTGAACATGGAAGAGAAGTGCCTGTTTAATATCTCAGTCTTTTGTTTGTCCTCTATAACTAATTTGTTATTGTATTTTAAGGGGCCGATACTATCCTTTATTTTCCTTTTGGCATTAATGTATTTATAAAAGATTTTGGGTTTTATTTTAATGTCCTTGGCGATTTTTGTTTCAGTAGCTAATTTTGCTTGCTTGACTTCTTTTTTACATTTCCTATTGATATCTTGATACTTCTGAAATGCTATTTCTGTATTCTTAGCCTTCAAGATTTTAAATGCCCTTTGTTTTTGTTTTATTTTACTTTGTACAGTCTTATTTATCCATAGTGGTTTCATTTTGTTCCTGGGCATTTTATTACCAGAGGGTATACATTTTTTACAGGACTCTAGCAGTATAGCCTTAAACTTTCCCCATTTATGTTCGGTATCCCCAGTTACCATGACATTGTCCAAATCTACACATTTAAGCTCTTCCCTTAATTTGTTGAAATCAGCTTTCCTAAAATTCCAGGTTTTAGTATTCCCCCTTATAAATGTTCTATTGAATACTACGTTGAAGCTTACCATATTATTATCGCTGGTGCCTAAGTGCTTCCGGTTCTGTACATCTGAAATAGTATCTGGTCTATTTGACAGGACCAGATCCAGCAAATTATCTCCCCTCGTCGGTTCATCTACCATCTGAGAGAGGAAATTGTCTTGCAGAGTAGATAAGAACTTACAACTTTTAGCACAACCAGAAGATTCTAAAGCCAGCTTTACACCTTACAATTAGGGATGCGATCTCGTATGCGATGTGACACGCCCAGGTCGCATATGCGATCTAATGAGATTGCACATAGGTCGTTCATTTGCTGTCACACGTGCGTTAGTAGCCTATGTTAAATTGATCAATTTTGTGTGCGATCCTTTAGATCATGTGTTCCGTGACGTATGCATTGTACACCCTTTTTTTTTTTATTTATTGACTTGACAAGCGTGTGTAATGTGTAGGGATGCGTTTTTACTATGTCATCTGCCATTCAGCTCTGCTACATGGCCGCTAACAGCAGCCACAGACAGCCATGTAGCAGAGCTGAATGGCAGATGACAGCAGACACAGACAGAGCCGCACTGTCAGAATGAACTCGGGTGAACTTCACCCGACTTCACAGTCATGCTGCGGCTCCGTCTGTGTCGCGTCCTGATTAGCGGTCACCAGTGAAGGACTCACCGGTGACCGCTAATCTCCTAAATTACTGAAGTTAGCAGCCCTCTCTCATACTCACAGATCCCCGCTGCGCTGCACGGCATTCACACTGCTCCGGCGGCTTTTACTGTTTTGAAAAAGCCGGCCGCCCATTAAACAATCTCGTATTCCCTGCTTACCCCGCCCACCGGCGCCTATGATTGGTTACAGTGAGACACGCCCCCACGCTGAGTGACAGGTGTCACACTGCACCCAATCACAGCAGCCGGTGGGCGTGTCTATACTGTGTATTGAAATAAATAATTAAATAATTAAAAAAAACGGCGTGCGGTCCCCCCCAATTTTAAAACCAGTCAGATAAAGCCATACGGCTGAAGGCTGGTATTCTCAGGATGGGGAGCTCCACGTTATGGGGAGCCCCCCAGCCTAACAATATCAGCCAACAGCCGCCCAGAATTGCCGCATACATTATATGCGACAGTTCTGGGACAGTACCCGGCTCTTCCCGATTTGCCCTGGTGCGTTGGCAAATCGGGGTAATAAGGAGTTATTGGCAGCCCATAGCTGCCAATAAGTCCTAGATTAATCATGTCAGGCGTCTATGAGACACCCTCCATGATTAATCTGTAAGTGACAGTAAAAAAACACACACACACCCGAAAAAATCCTTTATTAGAAATAAAAAACACAAACAAATTCCCTCATTACCAATTTATTAACCCCCGACAAACCCTCCATGTCCGGCGTACTCCACAGTCCTCCAGCGTCGCGTCCAGCTCTGCTGCATGGAGGTGACAGGAGCAGCAGAAGACACCGCCGCTCCGGTCACCTCCACACAGGTAATGAAGACAGCCGGTGATCAGCTGAACTGTCACTGAGGTTACCCGCTGTCACTGGATCCAGCGGTGGATGCAGCGGTGGCCGCGGGTAACCTCAGTGACAGCGCAGCTGATCGCGCTACTCACCTCCGCTCCGGTCAGCTCCAGTCAGCAACTGAGGTGAGTAGCGCGATCAGCTGCGCTGTCACTGAGGTTAACCGCGGCCACCGCTGGATCCAGTGACAGCGGGTAACCTCAGTGACAGCTCAGCTGATCGCCGGCTGTCTTCATTACCTGCGTGGAGGTGACCGGAGCGGCGGTGTCTTCTGCTGCTCATGTCACCTCCATGCAGCAGAGCTGGACGCGACGCTGGAGGACTGTGGAGTACGCCGGACATGGAGGGTTTGTCGGGGTTAATAAATTGGTAATGAGGGAATTTGTTTGTGTTTTTTATTTCTAATAAAGGATTTTTTCAGGTGTGTGTGTGTTTTTTTACTGTCACTTACAGATTAATCATGGAGGGTGTCTCATAGACGCCTGACATGATTAATCTAGGACTTATTGGCAGCTATGGGCTGCCAATAACTCCTTATTACCCCGATTTGCCAACGCACCAGGGCAAATCGGGAAGAGCCGGGTACTGTCCCAGAACTGTCGCATATAATGTATGCGGCAATTCTGGGCGGCTGTTGGCTGATATTGTTAGGCTGGGGGGCTCCCCATAACGTGGAGCTCCCCATCCTGAGAATACCAGCCTTCAGCCGTATGGCTTTATCTGGCTGGTTTTAAAATTGGGGGGGACCGCACGCCGTTTTTTTTAATTATTTAATTATTTATTTCAATACACAGTATAGACACGCCCACCGGCTGCTGTGATTGGGTGCAGTGTGACACCTGTCACTCAGCGTGGGGGCGTGTCTCACTGTAACCAATCATAGGCGCCGGTGGGCGGGGTAAGCAGGGAATACGAGATTGTTTAATGGGCGGCCGGCTTTTTCAAAACAGTAAAAGCCGCCGGAGCAGTGTGAATGCCGTGCAGCGCTGCGCTGGAGATCGGGGATCGGTGAGTATATGAGAGAGGGGGTAAGAGGGATAGCCTGACATGGACAGAGAGTGAGGGACAGAGATAGTGACGGACTGACAGAGATTAGTGCATGACAGACATTGTGAGGCGCTTCAGAACGCAGCTTTTCAGCTGCGCTCTGAAGCGGACCTTTTTTAAGCTGCGGTGCAGAGCGCACACCTGCGCTCATAGCATCAGACACCGAAATCGTATGAGGGATGTCACACGTTACAATTGACTAGTTTCGTACTACCAAACGTCCAATGTATGAGGAATAAACGACGTGTATGCGATCAGTATTTTCGTTCAATATCGATCGCATGTAGGTTTCACACGCAAACATGTCACGAACGATGCCGGATGTGCGTCACTTACAACTTGACCCCGACGACGGATTGAAAGATCTATTGAAGTGTGTAAAGCAGGCTTTAGTCCCACTGTATGTCTGGATAGTTGAAATTCCCCATAATAAGAACCCGATTATTATTATTATTATTATTATTATTAGCTACCTTTTCAATTTGTTCCAGCATTTCACCCTCTACCTGTTCAGGTATTTTAGGAGTCTGATAGCAAACTCCAATTAGCATTTTTCCATTATTCCCCTCCCCATGTACATTTACCCATATTAACTCATTGTTGCAGTTCCCCCCAATGTCATCATTCAACTCAAAATTTAGGTTAGATTTGATAAATATACACACCCCACCGCCTTTTTTGTCGTTCCTGTCCTTCCTAAATGTAGTATAACCCTCTATTTTTGTCACCCAGTCATGGCTTTCATCCAGCCAGGTTTCTGTAATGCCCACCACATCATAATCCATGGTTGACATAAGAGTCTTCAATTCGTTCATTTTGTTTGCAAGACTTTTTGCATTTGCTAGTAGACATTTAATACTATTAATGCATTCCTTACAAATAGCCTCCCTACGTTCCTTGCATGTCCCAGCCCCCCCTAATCCTTCATTGACCCCTACCATCTCACTGTCTCTATTTGCTCTATCTAACACCTTATTTGCTCCACTACCCTCCCACCCCCAGATCCTAGTTTAAAAGCTCCTCCATCCATATGACCATTTTTTCCTCCAGCACAGCTGCACCCTCCCCATTGAGGTGCAGCCCGTCCCTACTGTAGAGCCTGTAGCCGACTGAGAAGTCGGCCCAATTCTCCATGAACTCGAACCCTTCCTTCCTGCACCAATTTCTAAGCCACGTATTTATCTCCCTAGGCTCCCGCTGTCTTTCTAGTGATGCTCGTGGCATCATTAGTATTTCTGAAAATACCACCTTGGAGGTCCTGGACTTTAGCTTCTCTCCTAGTTCCCTGTATTCATTTTTAAGGACCTTCCACCTGCCTATAACTTTGTCATTAGTACCAATGTGCACCATGAATGCTGGGTTTTCTCAAGCTCCACCTAGCCATCTGTCTATCCGATCCGCGATATGCCAAACCCGAGCACCCGGCAGACAACACACTGTTCGGCATTCACGGTCTCGGAAACAGATGACCCTATCTGTCCGCCTAATTATAGAGTCCCCTATCACCAACATCTGTCTTGGCCTAGCTGCACTTCTATTTCCCTCCTTCCTACAGCAGTCGTTTTCCTGGATGCTAGGAGCCACATATTGCTGTAGTGATCCTAGTCCTTGCCCTTCATTCCTACTATCAGCCAAACAGGCACATTTACTAGGTTGTGCAGGATCAGGGCTAGGCTCCCTGACACTTTTCCCCCTACCTTTTCTTCGAACGGTTACCCAGCTACCTACCTCTGGGTCCTGACCTTCCCCATCTCCAACCTCCTCTATAGCACTGGCCCCAGCCAGAGAAAGCTCAGTGAAATCATCTCTCCAGGTTTGCAATGCTCCTGAGTGTTGCAAGGTGCATATTTAGATGGGTGCAAATGGATTTGGAAGAAACATGGCAAAAAGGGGCTACCGGATCGAGAAATTGAAGGAACTGTCAAGCTCGGTGAAGAAGCCTGAAGATGTTTCACTGCCAAAGGTGTTAGATACTTGACCAGAATCAATGGTGGTCTCAATGTTGAGCTATATGTTAGTATCCTACAAGACGAGTTACTACATACACTCGAGTTCTATGGGTATGAAAAGAATGACATAGTGTTCTAGCAGAACAATGACCCAAAGCATACATTGACATTGGCAAAAAAATGGTTCAATGACAATGAAGTAGAGATGCTGGATTGGCCTCCACAGTCCCCAAACCTCAGCCCATTAGAACACTTGTGGATAGAGTGGAAGAAAAAGCTGTATACACACCCAAGTGTGTCGAGTATGGACCAACATGGGAACGTGTAGAAGAGACCGTGGATCAGATTTTTGTAGAAACATTCTTGAATCTGATCTTCGGAATTTCCAGAAGGATTCAGGCAGAGTTGAAAGCCAAAGGTGGACTTACAAAACACTAGCAAAATATTAAAAGTTAAAATTTAGATTTTTAAGAGCAAAACAGTAACAATGCAGGGACATGACAAGTATCTGTATAAGTAATCATATGATAAATAGTTGCAAATTAAATTTATGTATGAGATAGGCAAGATGATTGTCTATAAAATGATGGAAGTTTCACGCTCCAAGCTGTAGTGGATGGTGAGATATGAAGCCTGAAAGTCGAAAGTTCAAAACATTGTTTGCCCTTTTGCTTGTCAGTGTATATCCTGTTTCTTGAGCATTTTTTTTTTTTTTTTGGCCAAGACAATCCTAATAATGAAATTTATGGAAAGTTAAGGGTGAATGCATCTTCTGTATATGTAGAAGACTTTTACTGAATGGAGCAACTTACATATCCATTGGGTATAATAGGATTATTTGAAGACATCTGTTCATGTTTAGTGAGATAATAAAACAGGTTTCCGTAACTTTAGAACAGAGTATGCTCTGGTAAATACTATCTGGTACGTGAAAACCATTGATACATGAAGTTTAGCGAAGTATAGTAAAGCAGGTGTTCTCCTCTCTACCAACATTGCTCCATCCCCTGCCATTTCTGGAAAATACTTTCTGCTGTGCAGCCTGTTGTACTGTACGAATGGCTGTAATGAAATTGTCAACTCCATAGTGAAAAATATATCTTACAGGCCAGGAGATGGTAAGCCTGTAATAAAGAACCCAGCATAGGGAAGCTATTAAGTGTTAATTACATAAGCAGTTAGTTGCAGTAGTCAAATAGCCATGCCTAACCCTGTAGGGAGACTAAAGCCTGATTTACACGTTGCAATTTCGCATACGATTTCGTATGCGATGTGTAACGCCCCCATCGTATGTGTGGCACGTTCAATTTGTTGAACGTGCCGCGCATACGAGTAACCCCGTCACACGTACATACCCGTCCATACGACCTCGCTGTGGGCGGCGAACGTCCACTTCCTGGAGTGGAAGGGACGTTCGGCGTCACAGCGACGTCACACGGCAGCCGGCCAATAGAAGCAGAGGGGCGGAGCTGAGCGGGACGTAAACATCCTGCCCACCTCCTTCCTTCCGCATTGTGGGCCGGGAGCCGCAGGACGCAGGTAAGATCTGTTCATCGTTCCTGGGGTGTCACACACTGCAATGTGTGCTACCCCGGGTACGATGAACAATCTGACGTGCAATTCTAGAGACAGGTACGATGTGTATGCGATGAACATTTTACCGTTCAATCGCAATCGCACGTACCTGTCACACACTTCAATGTACCTTACGATGCCGGATGTGCGTCACTTACGACGTGACCCCACCGACACATTGTAAGATACATTGCAGCGTGTAAAGCACTTAACTGGTGGAGATTTATGAAAACTAGTGCAACTGAAATGTATAGGAATGACTAAGAAAGTCTCTAGCTTTAATATTAACCGATTAAAGGGGTTGTCCACCTTTGGGAGAATTTTTTTTATTATTTAAATTCATGTATTTGGAACTCAAAGTCATTTTTGCAATTGGGTTTGGATATTTTTTTTTCATAGTTTACCTTCTATATCATCTGTGTTGCCCTGTCTATTGCTGGATGCAGAATACGTTAACTGAGAGTCCATCAGTGAGCTCCTTCTAACATTCTTAAAGGAGACTTTGTAAGTTTTTAATTTTTTTATGCAGTCAGACGAAGATCCCGTTTCAAAGCTCGGACTGCCGGCAGCTCTCCATCCCCGAGTGTGACAGCGGGTATTTCTATGCAGCTTTCATGAAAGTTGCCAGCCAATCCAAGCAATGCAATGGGATCGTCTTTAGAGTTATTTGGCCGTCTGACTGGGTCCTTTTTCTGAGCTCTTCTAAGCGGATTTATGATCATAGATCACATCTGAATGTGCAGTGAAACAAAGCTCTTGTAAATGCCAAATGGTGCAAAACAAATGTATGAAACCCAATTGCAAAAATGATTTTCAGAAACAAATAAATTCACTTAAAGGGAATTTGTCACCAGATTTTTGCCACCTAATCTCAGAGCAACATAACGTAGGGGCAGAAAGCCTGATTCCAGCAATCTGTCACTTACTGGGCTGCTTAAGGCGGCGTTACATGCAACGATTTATCGTGCGATCGCATGAGCGATCACACCCGCCCCCGTCGTTTGTGCGTCACGGGCAATTCATTGCCCGTGTCGCACAAAGTCGTTAAATCCCCGTCACACGGACTTACCTCCCTCACAACGTCGCTGTGGGCGACGAACATCCTCTTCCTGAAGGGGGAGGGACGTTCGGTTCACAGCGACGTCACACAGCGGCCGGCCAATAGAAGCGGAGGGGCGCAGTTGAGCGGGATGTAACATCCCGCCCACCTCCTTCCTTCCTCATTGCCGGCGGGACGCAGGTAAGTTGTTGTTCGTCGTTCCCGGGGTGTCACATGTAGCGATGTGTGCTGCCACGGTAACGACGAACAACTGGCGCGCAGAAGGAGGAACGACATTATGGAAATGAACGACGTGTGAACAAGCAACGATAAGGTGAGTATTTTTGCTCGTTCAGTCGTTCAGTGGTGTCACACGGTACGACATCTCTAATGATGCCGGATGTGCGTCACGAATTCCATGACCCCGACGACAAATTGCATGATATATCGTACCATGTAACACCGCCTTTAGTGTAGTTCTGATAAAATCACTGTTTAATCAGCAGGGGATTATCATTACAGGACTACTTGGTGTGCTGCAGGTAGGCTAGCATATTCATGAGCTATGTATAACTGCTAGATCTGCTGCAGATCTGCCTCTGAGCATATCAGGGTGCCACAGGGAACTGCACCCCCTCCCAAGGGATGCAGAACCTACCCTCCTTTGGTCCCATGTTCCACCCTATGGTATTGCTAACAACCGCATTCAAATCCCAATCCACACTCACACCAGTACAGGACAGACAAGCCAGTGGGTAGGTCTAGAGAGGAAAGGGCCGCCCACCGAAGGGTTAAACAGAAAGACTGGTGGGAGGTGACAAGTCAGTAGCTCCAGGGGAGCAAAGAGAGAGGAAGTGTAGTAGAAACTCTCAAAGGGAGAGGGAACCGGGGGTTGGAGCCCCCAGGAAAAGTTAAGTAGTGGCCCCCATAGTGTGAGGGGCCGAGGAGTCGAAGCTCCGGAGAGGTCGGACTAAATTGGGACACAGCACAGCAATACTATTGGGAGCGGATACCTGGACGTTCTCTCCTTCACAACCAGCAGTGGTGCACTGAGACTTTTGGTTCACCTGCAGCATGTGTGTGTAATGACTTTACAAAACATCATCCAGCACCACGATAACCGGCCTGAGTACATGGTCATCCCCTGCTTCCAGCAAGCCTGCGCTCCTCTGCACCCCACCATCCAGAGTCCCGGGGCCTTCCCTACCCATGGAGGGAAAACGTCATCTAGCTGCCCCATTCCATCAACCCCGGTACTCCCATTGGCAGTGGCGGTACTCTCCGTTACCGCACAGCACAGGTGGCGTCACAAACTATATCTCCCCTGTAAATAACCCCCTTTTTACATTTAAGAGTGGCCCCTAGCCCCCGGGTCCAGAGACCCTCGAGCCACGAGTAATCACCCCCGTATCCCAGCGGTTAGACCGCTGCTGTGGCGACACACAGAGACAACATTGATTTTATCAGAATGACAGCAAACGGTTCAGTAAGTGACACATCACTTGAATCAGGGTCTCTATCTCTACATTATGCTGCTCTCAAATCGAGGTGCAAAAACTTGGTGACAGATTCCCTTTAAGTTAAAAAAAAAATCCCTTTAGGTTATGCGTGCACAACGTCTTTGACTCTTGGGAGAACCTGCTGAGTTTTTCAAGCAGAAAAAGAGTCAGAAAACTCTGCCATTCCTGAAAAATCTTTTGAGTCATTTTATTCATTTGTTGTTTTTTGAAGGTTTTTCAAGCAATTATGGTGGCCTGCACTTTTTTGAGGATTCTCCCATGGTGTTTGTGATGTCTTTTTTACTGCTGGTTTTCATTTTTTTTAGTTTTTTTCTCAAATTCAGAAACTGCTAGCGGTCTGTGAAGCAAAAATGATGACACAAAATGATGTCACATTGCCTTCTGGGCGTCTTTTGAGCTCTCCCATAAACTTCTATTCTAAAGGGGGCTTTACACGCTACGATATCGTTAATGTGTTATCGTCGGTATCATGTTGTTAGTGACGCACATCCGGCGTCATTAACGATATCACAGCGTGTGACACTTACCAGCGACCTTAAGCGACCTCAAAAATTGTGAAAATCGTTCACCATGGAGAGGTCGTCCCAAAACCAAAAATCGGTAATGGTTGATTATCGATGTTGTTCGTCGCTCCTGCTGCAGCACACATCGCTCTGTGTGACGCCGCAGGAGCGAGGAACGTCTCCTTACCTGCCGCCGGCCACAATGCGTAAGGAAGAAGGTGGGCGGGATGTTACGTCCCGCTCATCTCAGCCCCTCCGCTTTGATTGGCCGGCCGCTTAGTGACGTCACGGTGACATCGCTGTGATGCCGAACGTCCCTCCCCCTTGAGGGAGGGATTGTTCAGCAGTCACAGCGACGCCGCCAACTAGGTAAGTGCGTGTGACGCTGCCGTAGCGATAATGTTCGCTACGGCAGTGATCACACGATATCACATGTATGATGGGGCAGGTGCTTACACGCTCGATATCGCTAACAATTGCTAGCGATGGTGTAGCGTGTAAAGCCTGCTGAAGGGTACGGTTCCACTTGCGCATAGCTTGTGATGTAAGAGCATCGGAAGCGATATGCTAATGACCCTCTGCTGCGAGCGTCAGCCTAGGGTCTTGCGATCGCTTCACAGGTGTGGAGAAAAGGGAGGGAGCACTTTCTCCCCATCTCCTCCGCTGTCTGTCTCTGCGTATATCACACTGTACTCGGATTACATGCGAGAGCAGTGCAATGTTTCACACGCTCCCATAGACTCGTATAGGGGTGCGTGAGCTGAGACTCTCTGCAAAACGCAGCATGCATCAATTTATTCCACTTGCCGATTTGGCATGAGAAATCAATCGCAGATGGACACTGCCCCATAGTTTTGCACTAGAGTGACTGCAATCTGATGTTTTATCAGATTGCATTCGCCCATGCAAAACGCAAGCAGAACCAAACCCTACGGTGCAGGTCATCTTCAGAGTTGAAAATACCAGAATAATGAACATGTCATTTCTTTTAAAGATAAGCTGTCAAGTCCAATATTCACTCAGAACCACGAGCAGTTCTGGGTGCATATTGCTAATCCCTGCCTAACCGTCCCTGTATCTAGTAAAGAGATCTTTAGAAAAATCATTTCTAAAGATCCCATATGATATACTAATGAGGCCAGCGACTAGTCAGAAGGGTGCTACTTCCCTTGGCTAGTCGGTCCCTTTCGAATATAAGCACATGCTAATGAATGTGCAGCGTCAGAGTCATGGTTGCTCTCACCTCTCTGCTGCCACCGCAGGTCTTTGGCTCAGTGAGCATGATCACGAACTTTCAATCATGCCCACAACACGAGTTTGAAGCTCAGACGCGTACACCCGGCTTCATAGTGCGCATGACCAAAACTCTGGGATCATTCACACTGAGCCAAAATCCAGTGTTGGGCATGGTGACAGTAGAGAGATGAGAGCGACCATTCTCTGATGCTGAACATTCATTAGCATGTTAGTACGCACAGGGGCGTGCTTACATGCTAAGGGGACCGACTAGCCAAGGGAAGTAACGCCCTTATGACTAGACCCTGGCCTCATTAACAGATAATATGGGATAGCAAATTTTAACCACACCACTAGCCACACCCCTAGCCACACCCATTTGGCAGTAAGGGTCATTCAGCAGATGCCCTGGACTGTTCATTTATAGTCATAGCAGCCAGAATTTTCTTATGTTTATATAAGTGTCACTTCACAAATGTTGCTTATTTGTGCCTATACGTTGCATAAATCAGGAGTTTTTTGTTTTATATTACAGGAAAGCTTTGCTTCTGCTCTTATAAAAGTATCTGCAGTTTTCTCCTGCATTTTTTTAAGTTCCACATAAAAACCTGTAGAGGAAAATTAAGCACTAAAACCACAGATTTAAGCGGCGTCTTTTCATGGAATCACATCCACTTTGCTCGGACAATTACACACAGCAGAATTTATGTGCAAAAAAGCAGCAGAAAAACCCGGCATTTACACTAGAAGGTGAACACAGACTAAATGTCCAAGCAAAGTGGATGAGACGTCATGAAAGCTCCGCCCCTTTTTGCATCTAAAGGCGCCGCTGAACTGTGCGGTTTTGGTGTTTTTTTCTTTATAAGCTTCAGGATTTACATCTGCAACAAACATGTATCAAATAAGGGGGACAATGCATAAAAAATACTGCAAACACGCAATAATCAGAGAAGAATGTTATTGCGTTGTGTGGTGTGGATGTCGCGGGCGGAGGGGGACGCGCTCGCCACGCTCGGGTCCGGCACTGCTGTGGCTGCTGCTCGGTGGCTCGGATCCGGGGACTCGAGCGGTGCTCCTCGCCCGTGAGTGAAAAGGGGTGATTGGTTTGGGGGATTTAGTCCGTGACGCCACCCACGGGTTGTGGTGAAGATGGGCACCACCGCTGCTGGTGACGAGAATCCCGGGAGCGATGGTAGGGAGCAGCTGGGATGTTGTTTTCCCCCCTCCGTGGGTAGGGGTCCCGGGGCCCGGTGGTGTGACGGGGAGGCAGGGTTGGTGAGGTGCAGGGTTGCAGGGACAGCGCGGCGCGGTGCTGGATGGCACGGGCATACTCACTCAGTAAGAGATGCACAAAGTCCTCGGTAAACCAAATGGCTGGATGGACGGGTCCCGCAGCCGGCTGATGTGTCTCTCCCCGGACAGGTGATGGCGGCTGTCTTTCCCTGCACCTTAGTGTACTGTCTTGACTACGATGGGTTCCCAACGGTAGTCCGCTCCCCGGTGTATGGGTGCCAGAGGAGCCCGTTTGCCCGCAGGTGCTGGCTTTTGGGTCTCTAACTTTAGACGGTAGCTGTATACCCTCACGGTGTGGGCGGTTGCCTTCAATCGGGTCTTTGGCTGTTAGGAAACACCTAGGGTTCCTGTCACACCCGGATTTGACTGTTGACGGCGACTCCAAGCCTAGTCGGGGTCCGATGGCCTGGCTTGTGTGTGCTGGCTTCACTTCGCTCCCCGGTCTGTACCGGCAGGTCGTCGCCCATCAACGGTCCTACGGTTCTGCAACGATCCACCACTCCTGCAGATGGCCACCACCGTCTGCCAACCTTGTTGTCGGTGCCTGGGCCACAAACCCAGACTCCCTTCACTTTACTCCTCTCACTTCAACCTCCTTAACTGATCTGTCACTTTTCCCGCCTCCAGGCCTGTGAACTCCTCGGTGGGTGGGGCCAAACACTTGGCTCCGCCCCACCTGGTGTGGCCATCAGACCCTGGAGGGAGGCAACAAGGATTTTGTGTTTGACTAATGTTACTGTCTAATGGGGGTAGGGGTGTGTTTGTGTTACCTGTGACGACCTGGCTAGTCCAGGGCTCCACATTCCCCCTTGGTGAAATGCAGACCGTCTGCGGGCTGCCCGTCCATCACCGGTTTTATTTTTCAAAACTGTAAAATATAAATTAACATGTAAACACATCAAACATAAGCATTTTTTTGTTAGGTCACTTGAAACGTTGCACATAAAAACATTTTAATACAGACGGACGGACGGATGTCTTCCGCTCTCCCACCCAAGCAACCTAGCCCTGATGCTGCCCCTAAGAAGTGGGCAGCACCCCTTGACCCCAGTCCAGGTTCAGGCTGCCCGAGCGGGAACGGGTACGGTCACTCGCACCTGACTGTCACTTCAGGGGACCCAACGTCCAGGGGGACCCCTGACCCCCAGAGGATGGCCAACGGTCATGGTGGTAAAGTAAATCCCAGCACTCAGAATGAAAACCAAGGGGGAATTATGCAAAAGTGAATTTATTGACTAATACACTGCAAAAGGAACCAAACCAGGACAACAGCACCAACATTTCGGCATAGAGCCTTCACCTACGAGCATATTCTGCAAAACGTGTGGAACCTTACCTTTATTTGCAATCCTCCGGTTGTCCTTTGAGACCCGCGTTTCCCTACTCTGACCAGTGATGCAACAACCTTGAGAAAGGCTCTATGCCGAAACGTTGGTGCTGTTGTCCTGGTTTGGTTCCTTTTGCAGTGTATTAGTCAATAAATTCACTTTTGCATAATTCCCCCTTGGTTTTCATTCTGAGTGCTGGGATTTACTTTACTATATGATTCTTTATCCCCTAAGCACCTCTAATATATGTGGTAGAGCCTGTAATTCTTATACAACGGTCCTGGTGGTGGCCGGGCCCCAGCCTGCTCTGCTGCGGGCCCTTCCTCCAATCTGCCTCTCCGGAGGCGGCAACGGTTTCCATCCCACAAAACTATTTACAAGCCCACAAGTTCGTGGGTGGCCTGCAAGTTCTCGGCCGAGTTCATGAGCAGTTTCTCATGTGGGGAATAAAACACACAGAGTCCCTTCGGGGACAACTTGCCGGCAACGGCCGGGATGATCACTCAGATAATCACATGAAACTCGGTTGATTTTGATTCATTCATTCAAACTGCTGAGGGTCCCAACGGGGACAACTTGGTTGCAACGGAGGGTCGCTGCCACTATTTGAGGTCACACTCATCCAGGACCTCCTCCAGCTCAAGATCCAGATGGATTGGTGGAGGAGGGGGGCTGGGGCCGCATCTGCACACCACGGCTCTTCCTTTGCTTAACATCTAGGGCGAACCAGCCCCTCTCCCCGCAGTGTCGAGTGTAGGTTCACATCGCGGCGGGCCGCAAACACTTTGGCCTCCAGGCCTGGCTCGTAGATGAAACCGAACCCCCGTCGCGTGTCAAACTGCCGGACTTGGCCCTCGTACACCAGGCCCCGCACCTGAAAGGTGGCATGGTGGAGTGTGTCCTTTTCTTTAATCACGCGCGCCATCACTTCGGCCCTCTGCTGCTCCCTGGCGGCAATCTCTCGGCCCAACTGACTTGGTTCCCTGTCCCAATAAGGGGCGTTGGCAGACCCCGGCGCTTGGGCCAGGCCCCGCTGGACCGCACCCACACCCGACCGGTACTCTCTCGTGGGGGTCCTGCAGTGACGTGGCCTGTACTGCGGCTGTGCAGTGGAAGCCCGGCGCAGCCTCAGCCAAGGCGTGGGACTCAGGGACAGCTAGCCTCACCAGTTGGGCCTTCGGGCCTGCAGCGGCCAGTTCTTCCACGGCCGGGTGGACTACCGGAGCCGGGACGGTCCCGGGTGCGGCCACTTCCGGGGCCGACGGCTTCTTGTCGCGGACGGACGCCTCCCGCGGTATCTTCCATGGCAGCTGGAGAGTTACGGGCCGTTCACAGACAACGCCCCCAGGTCGGTCCTCTAGGGCGGATGGGTTTGATTCGGCTACCGGTGGTGAGGGTAGCGGTCCGGGCGGAGGGGCAACAACAACCGGTACAGATGGCGGGGGAGGCAGGAGGGTGAGCGGGAGCAGGCCGGGCCCCTCAGCCGCAGCGGCCGGTCCTTCTCGGACACAGGGCGTGGGTCGCTTACCCGCTCCTCCAACACTGCCTCC
The DNA here is from genome assembly GCF_048569485.1 of Anomaloglossus baeobatrachus. Classification (NCBI taxonomy): domain Eukaryota; kingdom Metazoa; phylum Chordata; class Amphibia; order Anura; family Aromobatidae; genus Anomaloglossus; species Anomaloglossus baeobatrachus. The sequence goes on from NC_134355.1 coordinate 610,163,610, forward strand.
ACCTCGCGTCTCCGCACGGCCGCCGCCACCTCCTCCATCTCGGCCACCCAGCGCTCCATCAAGAACCGGACCTGGATTTGAAGGCGGCAGCACATTTATGCGGTCCGGGCTTCCACCCACGCCGCTGTTCCTGGCGTGGGCTCGGGAATCTCGGCATTACCAGACGGAACGGATATTCTTGCTGGCAGACTTCCAGGAACCAAATGTTTGCGGAGTCCTGGCGTCCCCGCTTTTATAACCTCGGCTATATTAGGCAGACTCACACCCGCCCCCCCTTGGTTCTCTTCAGCACTTCCGTTTGTTGGGGGCGGGGCTTCACTTTCGCGCCTTCCCTGCTCGGAGAAGACACTCAAGCGGGAGATTTTCGCGCCAAAGATGGCGGCACTTCAAAATTTTCGGCCGGACACCGCCGGCGGAGATCACAAGGCGCACTTCTACTGGTAAGTAGATCGGTTCAATCCTGTTCGTGACGCCAAGTTGTCGAGGGCGGAGGGGGGCGCGCTCGCCACGCTCGGGTCCAGCACTGCTGCAGCTGCTGCTCGGTTGCTCGAGCGGTGGGCCGGATCCGGGGACTCGAGTGGCGCTCCTCGCCCGTGAGTGAAAAGGGGTGGTTGGTTTGGTGGATTTAGTCCGTGATGCCACCCACGGGTTGTGGTGAAGATGGGCACCACCTCTGATGGTGACGGGGATCCCGGGAGCGATGGTAGGGAGCAGCTGGGATGTTGTTTTCCCCCCTCCGTGGGTAGGGGTTGGTGGTCCCGGGGCCCGGTGGTGTGACAGGGAGCCAGGGTTTGTGAGGTGCAGGGTTGCAGGGACAGCGCGGCGCAGTGCCGGATGGCACGGGCGTACTCAATCAGTAAGAGATGCACAAAGTCCTCGGTAAACCAAACGGCTGGATGGATGGGTCCCGCTGCCGGCTGCTGTGTCTCTCCCTGGACAGGTGATGGCGGCTGTCTTTCCCTGCACCTTAGTGTACTGTCTTGACTACGATGGGTTCCCAACGGTAGTCCGCTCCCCGGTGTATGGGTGCCGGAGGAGCCCGTTTGCCCGCAGGCGCTGACCCTTGGGTCTCTAGCCTTAGGCGGTAGCTGTATACCCTCATGGTGTGGGCGATTGCCTTCAATCGGGTCTTTGGCTGTTAGGAAACCCCTAGGGTTCCTGTCACACTCGGATTTGACTGTTGACGGTGACTCCAAGCCTAGTCGGGGTCCGATGGCCCTGCCTGTGTGTGCCGGCTTCATTTCGCTCCCCGGTCGGTAGCGGCGGGCCATTGCCCGTCCCCGGTCCTACGGTTCTGCGTCGATCCACCACTCCTGCAGACAGCAACCACCGTCTGCCAACCTTGCTGTCGGTGCCTGGGCCACAAACCCAGACACCCTTCACTTTACTCCTCTCACTTCAACCTCCTTAACTGATCTGTCACTTTTCCCGCCTCCAGGCCTGTGAACTCCTCGGTGGGCGGGGCCAATCACTTGGCTCCGCCCCACCTGGTGTGGACATCAGACCCTGAAGGGAGGCAACAAGGATTTTCTGTTTGGCTAATGTTACTGTCTAATAGGGGTAGGGGTGTGTTTGTGTTACCTGTGACGACCTGGCTAGTCCAGGGCGCCACACGGACACCTGCAGAAAAAAGCAGCATTTACGCTACATGTGAACATGGCCTCAGCTATACATTTTTATTATATTTTTTATGGGTTTCCAAGACAAAACAGTCGCTGTTCTCAGGGAGACCAGCCAGAGAATACACTGCCGGAAGCCAGCGAAGGCGCTCAACACAGTGAAATCCTATGTGCATTGCCTGGAAAGTATGCAAATCAAAAAGGTCCGCGGAGCCTTTGTTAGGAGTCTCAACTAGAGATGAGCGAACCGTTCCCGGTTCGGCTCGAGGTCGGTTCGTCGAACGGAGGTCCCATTCGAGTTCGGTTCGTCGAACGTTCGACGTACCGAACTCGAACCGCATAGGAAACAATGGCAGGCATTCACAAACACATAAAAACACCTAGAAAACACCCTCAAAGGTGTCCTAAAGGTGACAAACAACTCACATCACAACACAAACACATGGGAAAGTGACAAGGACATATACTCATGCGAAAACAAAAGAGCTGGACAAGGAAAAAGAGGAGGACACACAGATATATGAGTATATGCAAGTAAACGTCGATGCCATTACTGTGCAACTTGATCCCTGCTCATTTTAGGCTTCCAATCTGGATAAATTGCCTGAGCTTGCCACGTACGCCTTGGGGATCTTGTCGTGTCCTGCAGTTAGCGTTCTCTCGGAACCTGTCTTCAGTGCTGCTGGGGGTCTGCTGGCAGATAAGCACACGTGTCTGTCCACTGACAATGTGGACATGGCTCTCAGAGGACTTTTCTTCCCCTGGGTCAGCCAGGGGAGGCAAAAGGCACGCGTATTTTTGAGAGTGCTTCATGCAAAGCATCTGTTTCATTTTGAAAAGGGGGATCAAGGGTTGCCAGTCAAGTGGGGTGTGTGTGGCCCAATTAGTGGCAACGAGGGAGACTGTGGTTGGAGTCCCCTCACTGTGTTTGTAAAAGAACCAAGATGAACAAGTCATAGCTCTCAGAGGACTTTTCTTCCCCTGGGTCAGCCAGGGGAGGCGAAAGGCACGCGTATTTTTGATACTGCTTCATGCAAAGCATCTTTTTCTTTTTCAAAAGGGGGGTCAACTGATGCCAGTCAAGTGGGGTGTGTGTGGCCCAATTAGTGGCAACGAGGGAGACTGTGGTTGGAGTCCCCTCGCTGTGTTTCTAAAAGAACCAAGATGAACAAGTCATAACTCTCAGAGGACTTTTCTTCCCCTGGGTCATCCAGGGGAGGCGAAAGGCACGCGTATTTTTGATAGTGCTTCATGCAAAGCATCTTTGTAAGCTTGAAAATGGGGGTCAACTGATGCCAGTCCTGTGGGGTGTGTGTGGCCCAGTTAGTGGAAACGAGGGAGACTGTGGTTGGAGTCCCCTCGCTGTGTTTCTAAAAGAACCAAGATGAACAAGTCATGGCTCTCAGAGGACTTTTCTTCCCCTGGGTCATCCAGGGGAGGCGAAAGGCACGCGTATTTTTGATAGTGCTTCATGCAAAGCATCTTTGTAAGCTTGAAAATGGGGGTCAACTGATGCCAGTCAAGTGGGGTGTGTGTGGCCCAGTTAGTGGAAATGAGGGAGACTGTGGTTGGAGTCCCCTCGCTGTGTTTCTAAAAGAACCAAGATGAACAAGTCATGGCTCTCAGAGGACTTTTCTTCCCCTGGGTCATCCAGGGGAGGCGAAAGGCACGCGTATTTTTGATAGTGCTTCATGCAAAGCATCTTTGTAAACTTGAAAATGGGGGTCAACTGATGCCAGTCAAGTGGGGTGTGTGGCCCAGTTAGTGGAAATGAGGGAGACTGTGGTTGGAGTCCCCTCGCTGTGTTTCTAAAAGAACCAAGATGAACAAGTCATGGCTCTCAGAGGACTTTTCTTTCCCTGGGTCATCCAGGGGAGGCGAAAGGCACGCGTATTTTTGATAGTGCTTCATGCAAAGCATCTTTGTAAGCTTGAAAATGGGGGTCAACTGATGCCAGTCAAGTGGGGCGTGTGTGGCCCAGTTAGTGGAAATGAGGGAGACTGTGGTTGGAGTCCCCTCGCTGTGTTTCTAAAAGAACCAAGATGAACAAGTCATGGCTCTCAGAGGACTTTTCTTCCCCTGGGTCATCCAGGGGAGGCGAAAGGCACGCGTATTTTTGATAGTGCTTCATGCAAAGCATCTTTGTAAGCTTGAAAATGGGGGTCAACTGATGCCAGTCAAGTGGGGTGTGTGTGGCCCAGTTAGTGGAAACGAGGGAGACTGTGGTTGGAGTCCCCTCGCTGTGTTTCTAAAAGAACCAAGATGAACAAGTCATGGCTCTCCGAGGACTTTTCTTCCCCTGGGTCATCCAGGGGAGGCGAAAGGCACACGTATTTTTGATAGTGCTTCATGCAAAACATCTTTGTAAGCTTGAAAATGGGGGTCAACTGATGCCAGTCAAGTGGGGTGTGTGTGGCCCAGTTAGTGGAAACGAGGGAGACTGTGGTTGGAGTCCCCTCGCTGTGTTTCTAAAAGAACCAAGATGAACAAGTCATGGCTCTCAGAGGACTTTTCTTCCCCTGGGTCATCCAGGGGAGGCGAAAGGCACGCGTATTTTTGATAGTGCTTCATGCAAAGCATCTTTGTAAGCTTGAAAATGGGGGTCAACTGATGCCAGTCAAGTGGGGTGTGTGTGGCCCAGTTAGTGGAAATGAGGGAGACTGTGGTTGGAGTCCCCTCACTGTGTTTCTAAAAGAACCAAGATGAACAAGTCATGGCTCTCAGAGGACTTTTCTTCCCCTGGGTCATCCAGGGGAGGCGAAAGGCACGCGTATTTTTGATAGTGCTTCATGCAAAGCATCTTTGTAAGCTTGAAAATGGGGGTCAACTGATGCCAGTCAAGTGGGGTGTGTGTGGCCCAATTTTTGGAAACAAGGGAGACTGTGGTTGGAGTCCCCTTGCTGTGTTTTACATGCTTTTAGAAGGGCATGACATAGCTTAGAGGTTGACTTTCAGCATCTGGAAACTGTTGGCTACCAAAATGCTGCCTTTCCAACCTTTTTAACCGAGGATTTTCGAGACCTTATGCCCATTGCAGTGCCCCAAGAGCCGATGCCCAGGCGCCACTCCTTCTCCAACAAAGGCGTGCACGCGCTACACCAGCATGTCGCACTAAACATCACTGATTCCTTGACAAACTCTGTGTGACAGGGTGCATTTCACCACAGATAATTGGCCCAGTAAGCATGGACAGGGGCGTTACATGTCGCTGACTGGGCAATGGGTTACTGTGGGGAGAGATGGAGAAGGGTCTGCTGTACAAGTCTTGCCGTCCCCACGAGTTGTGTCAATCCTTCTTCTGTATGTAGAAGTTAATACACTGCTTCTGCCTCTTCAACCTCGTGTGGGTCCTCCACCTTGGCCCAAACCCTGTGTGGTCAGGCCACCCCTCCTTGTAACTGCGTACAAGGAATACCACACACCTCCTTACTATGCTGGCAGCAGAGCTCAATGCCATCAGGCGGTCAAAGGTTTACTTTGAAATGTATGGGAAATGTGAGTCACACCGCTGAGAAGTTGTGGACGGTTAGCTCTGGAGACCGAGTTTCATCAATGGTTGTCTCCACTCAACCAGCAGCCAGGGAAGGCCGGGTGCGACAATGATGCAAACATGGGTGCGGCCCTTCGCTGTGACAATGTGACACACGTGCCTTGTGTGGCTCACGTGTTGAACCTGGTTGTCCAGCAATTTTTAAAGCACTATCCTGGCCCACATGGCCTTCTGCAGAGAGCACGGTGTAACGCCTTCCTTGATCCACACACTCAGATAGGCTAGAGGGAAGCCACTCACCAAGCAGGACCCCTAGAACCCTGAAACCCTTTAACCCCTATACAGGGATTAGGAATTGCACAGGGCCCAACGTGATTAATACCTGTGGAAGGCTGCAGTTCCAGAGAATAGTAGTCAGGCAGGGTCAAAACATTAATTGAGGAACAGGAACAGAATGGGACGGCCAGGACTTAATCAGAAAACAAGCAGAGGTGAAATGCGGATCGGCCAACAAGGTACATAAACAGCAAACAGGAAAAGTAGTCAGGTAACAAGCACACAAAATCATAAAACTGTGCTGGGGGTAAAAGTAACCACAGGTTCATAGCTATGTCTGGCAGTGGTCTGCAGACAGGATGGGCATAAAAAAGGGTGTGGTGTCTTCCCATTGGTTGTAGCTGAATGATGGTACTTCATCTGTGAGATACCCACCAGCTACATTCAGCCAGAGATTCTGCATCTGTCAAGGTAATGCAGCCCAGTGGGTGAGCATAACCTGCGTCCACCTGCGCCGCTGGCATCGACTCCTCTCCCATCATCAGCACTATGCATGAAAGGAACACGTTGTCACCTGGCGACCGGAGTACAAATTGACGGAGCGGACTCCGTTGGTGATTTAACAGCCGTGTGCGGCAATGATGCAAACCTGGCTGCGGGCCATCGTCAGGGCAATGTGACACACGTGCCTTGTATGGCTCACGTGTTGAACCTAATTCCCCAGCAATTTTTAAAACACCATCCTGGCCTACATGGCCTTGTGCAGCGGGCACGCTCGCTATGTGCTCACTTCCATCGTGCGCACACAGCAGCTCAACAACTTTCGTCGCTACAGAAGTCTTTAGGTCTGGTGGTTAAACGCCTGAAATGCGATGTGCCGACACGCAGGAATTTGAATCTGCACATGATGCAGCGTTTGTGGCAGCACCGCCGAACCCTGCTGCAATACGTTATGACATATAGCCTGGGATAACTTGATCCAGAGGTGGTGCAGATCACGCTGCTGGAGTGGTGTCAGATCAAGGACCTATACACCCTTCTACACAGTTTACAAATGTCGACGAAGATGTTTAGCACTGGCAATGCAATTCTCAGCGTGACAATTCTGGTCATCTACATGATGGAGCACACTGTAAGCATTATTCGGAGTCAGGTGTTGGGACAAGAGGAAGGGGAGGAAGCACAGGAGGAGTCATATGCGGAAGGGATAACAAGATCTACGAGGCCCAGATGGTCAGCGGCACCTAGGCGGCAGTCATGGTGAGGGAGAGGGATTAACAAGGGCGCATAGTATCAGCAAAAAGTGTTGAGGAAGGTGCAGGAGCCCATGAAGAAATGGAGGACTAACTGGCGATGGGCATAGAAGACTCAGCAGATGAGTGAGAGCTTGCTCACATTTCGGTTGTGCGAGGTTGTGGGGAGAGGGCAGAGGAAGGAGGCACGATTCTCACCTCTCTGCCACCAACACACCAAGGACTTGGTCCTCCTGGATGCACAAGACACATGAGCGCCTTCTTGCTGCACTACCTACAACATGACCCTCGGATTGCACAAATTCAAAGTAATCCTGACTACTGGGTTGCCACACTGTTAGATCCCCGGTACAAGACAAAATTTGGCGAAATAATTTCTGCCATAGAAATGGACGCACGTATACAGGAGTATCTGCAGAAGGTGGTACGCAATCTTAGATCTGCTTTTCCACTAAACACCAGTGCTGCACAGAGTGAATCTCAACGCTTTGTCATGGATAGGAGGAAATGGTCTTTTACTTGTCCACATCTGAGGGACCGAGGGCTGGCTGCTGTGCTGAGATGGCGTTGAGTACGGTGTCCCTGCAGAGTTGCACTTTTGTTCATATACCAAAATAAGTTGAAAAAGGACAGATGCTGGTGGAAAGGGGAACAGGTGTGTTGGAAAGGGGAAAAAAGTTTTGGTCCGTGGATTTGGTGGTTAAGCAACAGTAACATTTGCTGAAGAAACACCATCTGTTACGGTGGGACTGGCAGATTTGGATAAGGTGGTATATACTATGTTACCGCTATATAACGAAAATTAATAAGAAAAGAAAGAGAAAGGTATATATCCCCATCAGCAGTCAGTGTCTACCGTGCTCCCAGATGGAAAAGGAGAGGTTGGCAACTGGAAGGTTTGGTGGAGGATACAGAGCTGTGTGGCTATGAAACTAATAGTTGCCTGAACCGAGTTAGACGCCATTCGGATCTGGAGACTGGGAGCCCTGTTAGTGTCACAGGGTCCACATGCCCACCCAGCCCAGGAACTCCCTGTTAACAACACAAGGGCCATTGAGTACACTGACCGTGTGCGTAGGGGCCACACCTGTGGACAGCAGGCGCATCAGCAGCAGCAGGCCTGTTAATGCCATTGGGCTGCACAAGCAGGACTGGTAGGACAGGAGCTGGTCTTAACCGTTCTGCGTTACCAACTGTGGTGGTGGCCTGCATCGACACCCTATCCCTGCCTACCTCTGGCCTAAAGCCGCAATGGGTTCAACACATGGAGGTGTGCTCTTTCGGAGCATAATAGAAGACTGCGCACCTCCTTGTTGGCTCCAGCCCCTTTTATAACCTGGGTCCGCCCCAAACCAGGGTGAACCACAATGCACCTCCTGGAGACAAAAGCAGAGTGACACGTCATGAGTGGCATAACTAGCGTCCTATTTGGAACCGCAACTTCAATGATGACCTCATGGCTGCCATGACCCAAACACCTCACCAGTCATCGTCTGACCATCAATAATGGATTGACAAGTCATAGGGGCGGGCCTCTGCAAGCCATTTGGGAGTGGCCTGGCCACATCGTCAGGACACCTGATGCCCTGTGGTCTATATGGGACCCCCACATCAGGGGCAGGGCTAAAGAGTTCATTACCGGACCTAGTCTCTGATGCAGTAAGTGCCTGAGCATGCTGAGTTGCATGAAATACAGTCTCTGAAAAAAGACTATCAGCTTTAGCATGGTGTCTAGGCACAAAACAGGACTTAGACCCGGCACGGAATGCAAGTACCTGTGCAAAGAGGCTTTTCGCACTAAGTGTGGGAGCATGCGCTGTATCCCGAAATGAAGACTTAGCCTCAGCAATGGCACAGTCAGGCAGAGCATACTCACTAGGCGAAACACTGTAGTTAGGCTGCGGCTGGGGTAAATCGGCACACGCATGCGCACTAGCTGCCTCTCCACACTTAGACGTGGAGGAGAAAGTAGCCAGCTGGACAACCCAAGGCACAGCCCTAAATGGCAGCTGACGCCTGGGCGCAAATGAAACCGCAGCAGGCTTCAGGTTACAGGTTTTGTAACAACAAATACCATCCAAAAGAACAGGTGTACTTCTTCCCATGGATAATCTGATATGAACCTTTTTTCCACGGACACAACCATCGCTAACAAATGTAGATGAGGCCAAAACAGCAGCTACTTCAATGGATCTCAAGTGCTCCATAAAGTGGCCTCTCCTCCACCCCAATTTCAAGATCCCAAATACTCCATTCCTCTGTGGTGTCAATCCAATCACACTTGCTTCCTAACAGCTCTCAAGTTTCCACCAGCCCTGCTGAGTATGGGGTAACAGAGATGGTTGAGTTTGCATAGCTGTTCAGTCGCACTATAGCCTGGGAATCAGAGGTCTGCTCCAAAGCTGCAATGAGTACAGACAAGGAAGTTATTATTATTTTTATTATTATTGATTTTTAGAGCACCATTGATTCCATGGTGCTGTACATGAGAAGGGGGTTACATACAGAATACATATACAAGTAACTATAGACAGACTGGTACAGAGGGAAGAGGGCCCTGCCCTTGCGGGATTACATTCTAAAGGATTTTTGGGAGGAGACAGTAGGAGTGGTGTAGGTTGAGCGTCAAGTACGTATGATGGTGGTGTCATTGAAGGTTATAGTCATTTCTGAACAGATGAGTTTTCAGATTCAGTTTGAATCTTGCGGGTGTAGCAGATAATCTGACGTGTTGAGGTAGCGAGTTCCATGAGACAGGGGAAATGATCTGCGCAGATGGCCAGAAGCTTTGTGAGTGGGATCCAGGCCCCGATGAAGAAGGTGCTGAGCCTAATCTACACCCTCATTTCCAAAAAGTAAGTCCTCCTGGTGGAGACAATGGGGAACATGATGAGGAGCACAGATACCTGATTGGAATGACAATTTTACTATTCGGTCAGGGCAGGAAGAGGTTGTCTCGGAGGACTCAGGACGAGGGGAATGAAAACACACAGGGTTATTGATGAGGTTGGAGACCACACTTACTGTCAAACCAAAGTCAGCCAGTCGATGAGGTCAGCAGAGGAGGTGGAGGAGGATGCTACTGATGACGAGGTTATGTTGCGTCTTCCTGGCCAGAGACAAAGTACTGGATGCACGTCAACAACTGAATCCTGGACCACAACTTTGACTCTGAGCAGAAGTTGTGTTGGCTATGCAGGTCGCATGGGCTGTAAGCCTTGCCTAGCCTGTGAATTTTTGGACATCGCAAAGGATCACCAAAGTCATGGAATCTGTAAGATTTGTCAACAATCTGTAAGTAAAAGGCAAAAACTCACACCTTTGAGTAGTTCCTCCATGAAGTGTCACATGGATATGAATTGATAGCGTGAAGGTGTATTGCTCAGCTTTAGCCACTGTCAATGCAACATGCTTATTTGCCATTGCATGCATTGTTGCAGACTACACACAAGGGGCTGCTGTTATTTTGGATCTGCCTTTGTTTGGTCACTATAGCAATATCAAATTGCTCTTCAGGTGTGGACTTGGAGATGCTGTCTATGAACAGAAGGAAAAGCTAAAGGTGTGTGTTACAGCAAGGAGCCACCGCGGAAACACTTCGTTCAATTGTGAGGGGAGTCATGTTGTACTTTGATGATGAGCCCCGTAATGCCAGTGAGCAGCATCCTGTGCCACAGACCAACATTCTTACAGTGCTGTCTATACTGTTTACCGTGAGAGGAGCGTAAAGTCTGTATTTCTGGCAACTGGACATCAGTAGTGATGAGCGAGCATGCTTGTAACTACTCGGTACTCGCACGAGTATCGCTGTACTCGGGCTGCTCGGCGGGGACCGAGTAATCTCGCGATACTCGTGCTGTACTCGTGGTCTTCATTTCTGCATGTTGGCGCTCTTTTGAGAGCCAGCCCTCATGCAGGGATTGGCTGGCAGACCACTGCAATGCCACAGCCCTGTTAGTTGTGGAATTGCAGTGATTGGCCGGCCTGCACAGCGTGACCGAGCCTTTATACCGGCCGGCGCGCTGTGCTCTGCTCACAGCTATCCAGACAGTGAGTGCAGGGAGAGTGTCGCTGATTCAGGGAAAGGTTTGCGGCCCTTTATAGCTTTTTCAGTTGCAGGGCTGCAAACAGTGTGACCAAAAGTCCTTCTCAGGACTATTCTAGTTGTATACAGGCAGGCAGGGTATAGCCAGGTCGGAGTACAGTAGCAGAGTCCTTCTCAGGACTATTGTTGCTGTATACAGGCAGGGTATAGCTAGGTTGGAATACAGGCTAGTGACCAAAAGAGTCCTTGTCAGGACTATTGTAGCAGTATACAGGCAGGCAGGCAGGCAGGCAGGCAGGCAGGGTATATAGCCATTCCTAGTGGTGACCGTATACCAGCCTTCATCATATCTGGGGCTGGTGTACACAGTCTAAAACAGTCCTGATAGTGTCAGACTTCTCAGCAATTGTCGCTCCTAAAACCTGTTAGGTTCTTAGTGCGTCCGTGCTTGCATTTAAAAACCGCACGTGTGTGCCTGTCGGTGGCAGCGTACAGGTGCACTTGTGTGCGTTTTTACCAAACTATTATATAACGCACAAGTGTAGTGTATAATACATGTCAGTCAGCAGTGGCTGATAGTGTCAGAGTTCTTAATTTTTGCTCCTAAAACCTGTGTTAGGTTCTTAGTGCGTCCGTGCTTGCATTTAAAAACCGCACGTGTGTGCCTGTCGGTGGCAGCGTACAGGTGCACTTGTGTGCGTTTTTACCAAACTATTATATAACGCACAAGTGTAGTGTATAATACACGTCAGTCAGCAGTGGCTGATAGTGTCAGAGTTCTTAATTTTTGCTCCTAAAACCTGTGTTAGGTTCTTAGTGCGTCCGTGCTTGCATTTAAAAACCGCACGTGTGTGCCTGTCGGTGGCAGCGTACAGGTGCACTTGTGTGCGTTTTTACCAAACTATTATATAACGCACAAGTGTAGTGTATAATACACGTCAGTCAGCAGTGGCTGATAGTGTCAGAGTTCTTTAATTTTTGCTCCTAAAACCTGTGTTAGGTTCTTAGTGCGTCCGTGCTTGCATTTAAAAACCGCACGTGTGTGCCTGTCGGTGGCAGCGTACAGGTGCACTTGTGTGCAATTTCCACAAACTTTGATATAACGCACAAGTAGTGAATACACGTCAGCACAGCATTGCAAAATGCGCAAGGGCATTGGCAAGGAACAAGGAAGTGGACGTGATGGTGGTGCAGGCAGAGGCCGAGGTCGTGGGCAAGCTCTAATTTCGCCACAACAAAGGGCCACATCTAGTCGCTCGCACGTCCTGTCCCAAATTCTTGGGGACCGCAGCAGTACACCGCTCTTGAACCAAGACCAGTGTCAACAGGTTGTTAGTTGGATAGCAGATAATGCTTCCAGTCAGATTGGCACCACCACAAACACTCTGTCTTACACACGGTCAAGTGTCAGTAGCCGTGATACTGCACCGCACATTTCTGAACCTGATCCTCCTTCCTACCACCAGGCTGAGTACACGTCCTCCTCGGACATTAATGATCCCACACTTGGACACTCGGAAGAGCTGTTCACGTTTCCATTCACACATTCTGGCCTCTCGCCAGCTCATATTGAAGTGGGTCATGAGGAGATCGTCTGTACAGATGGCCAAATATTTGAGCAGCCACGTTCTCACGAAGTTGGCAACGTGTCTCAACAAGTGGTGGACGATGATGAGACACAATTGTCAGGAAGTCAGGAGGAGGAGCATGGTGCGGAAGAGGAAGACGACGTGGTGGATGATCCAGTAACTGACCCAACCTGGCAGGAGGATATGCAGAGCGAGGACAGCAGTGCACAGGGGGAGGGAGGCGTAGCATCACAACAGGCAGTAAGAAGCAGGGTGGTGGCCCCAGGCAGAAGTCAGGCAACCGTTCCCCGGAACAACACGACGACACAAGGTGCCTGTACAAATGTTAGGTCTTCCCGAGTCTGGCAGTTTTTTAAGTTGGCTCCAGATGATTCTAAAAAGGCCATTTGCAACACCTGCCGTGCCAGCATCAGCAGGGGTACCAAAACTAGCAGCCTGACCACCACCAGCATGATCAGGCACATGTCAGCCAAGCACCCGACTTTGTGGGAAGTACAAAAGAGTCGAGGAGCAGTGCTTGCTGATGTCACTGCTACGTCTTCGCTGGTTGTGCATGCGAGCCAATCCCCTGTCCATGCTGCCTGCGAACAAGCCTCCTCCACTCCTGCACCTGCAGTTGCCTACGCAGAAAGAACACCATCATCAAGCACGTCCTTGTCCCAGCGCAGCGTTCAGTTATCCATTCAGCAAACCTTTGAACGCAGGCGCAAATACACTGCCAACACCCCACATGCCACAGTTCTAAATGCTAACATTTCGCGACTGCTTGCGCTGGAAATGTTGCCTTTTAGGCTGGTGGAGACAGAAGCATTCCGCGACCTGATGGCGGCAGCTGTCCCACGTTACTCGGTCCCCAGCCGCCACTATTTCTCCCGGTGTGCCGTCCCCGCGTTGCATAACCACGTGTCACAAAACATCACACGTGCCCTGAACAACGCTGTTTCACCCAAGGTCCACCTAACCACAGACACGTGGACAAGTGCTTGTGGGCAAGGCCGATACATCTCGTTGACGGCACACTGGGTTAATATTGTGGAAGCTGGGACCCAGTCTGAGCGAGGGACGGAACACGTCCTTCCCACACCAAGGTTTGCAGGCCCTACCTCAGTCAGTGTTTCACCCACACTCTACAGCTCAGGAATGTCATGCTCTTCAGCCTCCTCCTCCTCCTGCGCATCCTCATCCACTGTACCCTCCACACCAGTCCCAAGCTGGAAGCACTGCAGCACTGCCTCGGCGAAGCGGCAACAGGCTGTGCTGAAGCTAATCTGCATCGGTGACAAACCCCACAATGCAGAAGAGCTGTGGACAGCTCTGAAACAGCAGGCAGATCACTGGCTCAAACATCTGAACCTAAAGCCAGGAAAGGTCGTGTGTGACAATGGCCGGAACCTGGTGGCGGCTTTGAGGCGAGGCCAGCTGACACATGTTCCATGCGTGGCCCATGTGCTCAACCTCGTGGTTCAGCGGTTTATAAAGTCATACCCAGAGCTGTCTGATCTGCTGGTAAAAGTTCGCCGCCTGTCTGCACATTTTCGAAAGTCACCTACTGCTTCAGCCGGCCTTGCCGGCTTTCAGCGCAGTTTGCATCTTCCGGCTCACAGACTGGTGTGTGATGTCCCCACGCGTTGGAATTCAACTCTGCACATGTTGGTCAGGATATGTGAGCAGAAGAGGGCAGTTGTTGAGTACCTGCATCACCTAAGCCGTCGGGAAATGGTTCAAATTCCACACATAACACCTGAGGAGTGGAGATGGATGTCAGACCTATGTACCATCCTCCAAAACTTTGAGGACTCCACCAAGATGGTGAGTGGTGATGACGCCATTATTAGCGTCACCATACCGCTACTCTGCCTTCTAAAACGGTCTCTGCTGAAAAACAAACATGATGCATTGCAGGCGGAGCGCGATGAGTTGCAGCAAGAAACAGTAGTGGGTGTGGGTGATAACACACAGCCCAGCCTCGTCTCATCACAACGTGCAGTGGAGGACTATGACGAGGAGGAGGATGAAGACATGGAGCAACTCTCCGGCCAAATTGAGGATATGACATGCACACCAGTCATATCCTCGGTTCAGCGTGGCTGGCCAAAGGACAGGGTAGATGAGGAGGAGGAGGAGGAGGAGGAGTTGGAGGACAGCATGTTCAGTCATCTTGTTGGTCAGGCTACTGAAGTCCTGGCTGTTAAGAGTCTGGCGCACATGGCTGACTTTATGGTAAGCTGCCTGTCTCGTGACCCTCGCGTTAAGAACATCTTGGCCGACAATCATTACTGGTTGGTAACACTGTTAGACCCACGCTACAAGGAGAACTTTTTGTCTCTTATTCCCGTGGAGGAGAGGTCAACCAAAATGCAGCAGTTCCGGAAGGCCATAGTCACGGAAGTAGGCAAAGCATTCCCCTCACAAAACGCTAGCGGCATAGGTCAGGAATCAGTGGACAACCGAGGCGTACAGCCGAGAGAGGCACAAGTCCAATCCGCCAGAGGTAGGGGAACAGTCTTTAAGATGTGGGACAGTTTTCTCAGCCCCTCACGTACCACAGCCCCTGAGGTGCGGGGTAGTGCCACAAGATATCCTAAGTGTGCGCAGATGCTGAAGGAGTACCTTGCAGATCGAACAACTGTACTCCGACATTCCTCTGTGCCTTACAATTATTGGGTATCCAAGCTGGACACGTGGCATGAATTGGCTCTCTACGCCTTGGAAGTCCTGGCCTGCCCTGCCGCTAGCGTTTTGTCAGAGCGTGTTTTTAGTGCCGCAGGTGGAATCATTACAGATAAACGCACCCGCCTGTCAACTGAAAATGCTGACAGGCTGACTCTGATCAAGATGAACAAGGGTTGGATTGGGCCAGACTTCACCACACCACCAGCAAATGACAGCGGAATTTAAAGTTTGCCATGTACCTCCACTCACCCATGGGTACACACTTCTGGACTTTGGATAATCGCTGGACTGCTCCTCCTTCTCCTCATGCGCCACCATGATGACCGTTACAAATTGCAATACTTAGGCCTTTGTTTCAGGTATACCCCCAGTGGTAAATTTTTTCGCCCATTCTTTGCAGAATGGACATTACAACGACAGGAGACCCGCTCCTTTGCAATGGGAACAATGTTTTGAGGCCCTCATGCACGTCTCTACCCAGGGACAACGTGGAGCCTCCCAATTTTTGGCTGCCCTGCCTAAGGGCTATGCTATAATACACCCACTTCCTGACAATGGACACTTAATGTTTTGAGGCCCTCATGCACGTCTCTACCCAGGGACAACGTGGAGCCTCCCAATTTTTGGCTGCCCTGCCTAAGGGCTATACTATAATACACCCACTTCCTGACAATGGACACTTAATGTTTTGAGGCCCTCATGCACGTCTCTACCCAGGGACAACGTGGAGCCTCCCAATTTTTGGCTGCCCTGCCTAAGGGCTATACTATAATATACCCACTTCCTGACAATGGACACTTAATGTTTTGAGGCCCTCATGCACGTCTCTATCCAGGGACAACGTGGAGCCTCCCAATTTTTGGCTGCCCTGCCAAAGGGCTATACTACAATAGACCCACTTCCTTACAATGGGCACTTCAGGTTTCCAGGCCCTCATGCACGTCTCTATCCAGGGACAACATGGAGCCTCCCAATTTTTGGCTGCCCTGCCAAAGGGCTATACTACAATAGACCCACTTCCTTCCAATGGGCACTTCAGGTTTACAGGCCCTCATGCACGTCTCTATCCAGGGACAACGTGGAGCCTCCCAATTTTTGGCTGCCCTGCCTAAGGGCTATACTACAATAGACCCACTTCCTTACAATGGGCACTTCAGGTTTACAGGCCATCATGCACGTCTGTATGCAGGGGCATTGGTGAACCTCACAATTTTGGACTGCCCTGGCAAAGGAAAATACTACAAAGACTCAGTTCCTCAAAATGGGCACATTAGACTCAGAGGCCTTTATGTACGTCTCTTCTCAGGGACATCGGAGTGCCACACAATGTTTTCACGTAAAATCTTTCATGTATTAATCTCAAAAAGTAACATACACCAGCTCTATCTCACTATTGGGTATGTGCCCTTAACATTTCTGCCATGAAAAATCATTTTGGGGTCATTTTGGAAGGTTTTCTGGTGAGTCCGTAAAAATGGCGTGAAACACGGACAAAATTGTTCACAGCTGTGACTTTTGAGTGATAAATGCTTCAAGGGGTCTTCCCCATGCTGTTGCCATGTCATTTGAGCACTCTTCTGAGACTTTTGTAACATTTTTAGGGTTTCTCCATGCTGCCGGGGGGTCATTTCACAAAAATACTCGGGTCTCCCACAGGATAACATTGGGCTCGTTGCTCGGCCCGAGTACACGAGTATCTTGGGATGCTCGGCCCGAGCTTCGAGCACCCGAGCTTTTTAGTACTCGCTCATCACTAGACATCAGAGTACCCGGGTACGGTAGGCTGTGCCCAGATAATAATGCGGGCACGCAACACTTTGTTTTATTAGCAAAACACATATCTGTTCTGGGTAGGCCGACTATATAGACAATAAGACTTGCTGCCTCTTCGCTGTCAAATTGTCACGTACAGTTTAAATCATAGAGGGACAGCAACACATGTTTGCATTGACTGTTGCTTTTCAAGATTTCCATGACTGTGTTGCAGAGCTGTGTGGTTTGCATTCACACTGTTATCATCTGCATTATCTGTGAGGCTTCAGCTAACCAGGGTATTCAGGGGGGGTAATGTGTTTTGTCTATGTTTAGGTAGATAACTTGGAAGCTCTTGTGATGCGCCACTGGTAAGTCGTGTTCGCACACACACACACACACACACACACACACACGCACAAACACACAATTACTGCTACACAGAGGGATTAGCAGGTAGTAGGCAACAGAATAGATTGTTCAATTATTTAAATTGTATGCATGGTTCTTATTGTTTGTTTTGGTAAAGTTAAACAATCATTTATCAACCCAACTGACTAGAGTCCTTTTCCTGTTGCTTGGTTTTGCTGCATACTGGGGAGCCCACCCTGTACACGACTTAAAATGAAGCATAAGTCGCAATGTGAATTTCACTGTGCTACAATGTGGCCTAACGTGCCTGTGCAACCACCGCCTGCCCCATCAAGTGCATCTGCGTGCTCTTCATCCTCTGTGACTGTGGGGACAGCAGTCACACATGGTTTTTCACACTGAACTTCCACTCCTTTACCCGCAACAGGGAGTGTGATTGGCAGGTCATCACTTGTTTTGGAAGTGGAAACAGAAGGTATTGTTGAGCTGTCAGGCATCGAGAGAACCATCATTGGATGCAGGCTACATTATATCCACGCCTGCACCTTCGTCACAGATTGGCTGGACTACCTGCAGTTAATAATTGCATTCCAGAAATGGAAAGGAGAGTAGAATGCACATGTGTTGTACCTTGCTTGGCAGCAAAGGAACGCTAACTTAGTATTCCAGACAATTTTAGGATGGCTGAAAAAGAGTCAGCTCTTTGGGCAAATTAAATAGCGTGGCAAAAGTGGACAGATGGGTACAGGGACCGTGTTCTGTGGGTACCAGGACAGTAAAAGAAGCCTCACTTTCTATCCCTCCTAATGATCAAATGCAGCAAGGAATTCCCTGAGTTTGCTATAAAATTAGCATAGCAAAATGTGCATGAGGGTAGAATGCAGAGGTGCTTGAGATTGCTTTGCACAAGTGGCACAATAAAGGAGTCCAACAGCCAGTTTTATGATGCCACTAAATGGCAGTATTTTTTTCTATCATTATAGCTTATTAAAAACAGAGCAGGAGGGTGTCATGCACAGGTGCTAGAAATAGCTGGCACCAGTGGGGCAGTAATGGAGTACAACAGCCACTTCTTGTATGCCACTAAGTTTACTCAATTTTTGGTATTATAACGTCTTAGTAAGTAACAATGAGTTTGAGTGTGCAATGCAGGCAGACATGCTGCAAATATCTTTGCACTAGTGGGACTATACAGAAGTCCAATAGCCACGTTTAGATGCCACTAGGTTCACTCAGTGTTTGCTAGTATAATGGCTTAGTAACAATGAGTTTGAGTGTGCAATGCAGGCAGACATGCTGCAAATATCTTTGCACTAGTGGGGCTATACAGAAGTCCAATAGCCACGTTTAGGATGCCACTAGGTTCAATCAGTGTTTGCTAGTATAATGGCTTAGTATTGATAGTAACAATGAGTTTGAGTGTGCAATGCAGGCAGAGGTGCTGCAAATATCTTTGCACTAGTGGGACTATACAGAAGTCCAATAGCCACGTTAAGGATTGCACTAAGTTCACTCAGTGTTTGCTAGTATAATGGCTTAGTAACAATGAGTTTGAGTGTGCAATGCAGGCAGACGTGCTGCAAATATCTTTGCACTAGTGGGACTATACAGAAGTCCAATAGCCACGTTTAGGATGCCACTAGGTACACTGAGTGTTTGCTAGTATAATGGCTTAGTAACAATGAGTTGGAGTGTGCAATGCAGGCAGACGTGCTGCAAATATCTTTGCACTAGTGGGGCTATACAGAAGTCCAATAGCCACGTTTAGGATGCCACTAGGTTCAATCAGTGTTTGCTAGTATAATGGCTTAGTAACCATGAGTTTGAGTGTGCAATGCAAGCAGAGGTGCTGCAAATATCTTTGCACTACTGGGACTATACAGAAGTCCAATAGCCACGTTAAGGTTGCCACTAAGTTAACTCAGTGTTTGCTAGTATAATGGCTTAGTAACAATGAGTTTGAGTGTGCAATGCAGGCAGACGTGCTGCAAATATCTTTGCACTAGTGGGACTATACAGAAGTCCAATAGCCA
Organism: Anomaloglossus baeobatrachus; assembly: GCF_048569485.1. Taxonomy (NCBI): domain Eukaryota; kingdom Metazoa; phylum Chordata; class Amphibia; order Anura; family Aromobatidae; genus Anomaloglossus; species Anomaloglossus baeobatrachus. Next base: position 610,182,712 of record NC_134355.1, read on the forward strand.
CGTTAAGGATGCCACCAAGTTCACTCAGTGTTTGCTAGTATAATGGCTTAGTTATAAGAGTTTGAGTGTGCAATGCAGGCAGAGGTGCTGCAAATATCTTTGCACTAGTGGGACTATACAGAAGTCCAATAGCCACGTTTAGGATGCCACTAGGTTCAATCAGTGTTTGCTAGTATAATGGCTTAGTAACAATGAGTTGGAGTGTGCAAAGGGCAGGAGGGTACAGTGGCAGGTTTGTGGGTCTCTGGGTAGAGTAAAGGAAGCCTGCCTTTCTATCCCTCCTAATGGGGAAATGCAGCGAGGAAATCCCTGACCTTACCTACACAGACGCTGTCATCTTGTGTAGCTGTTAAACTCTGTTTTCAGGACCTGTCACCTATGGCTCTGACCCTGCCGGTATGAGCCCTTAAAAGGACTGAAAGAAAGTGCTATCCCTATGCTGTCCAGCGCTGTATCGCTGGATCTGGTCCGCCTTTATCAATGGTTGCTGTCTGGCACTGGGAGGGTCAGTTCTGATATAGTCCTGGTATGTGTAGAGCTTGCTCCACATGCTGGGACCTGGGCTGGCCTCTATCCACAATTGCCTCTTTTGCAACATAGAAGCGGTTATATATACAGGTTACAGGTATGTGTGCTCCATTATGGTTCTGCTTTTAACTTTATCTAGGAGGCCGCATGGCACAAGAAATACAGAATATAGAGTAGGACCCCCCTATTGAGATTTGCCGTGACGTTGGCAGGGGTGGCTCAAAGAATTGATCAATTATTTGCTAAAAATCTCATTTATATTACAGTACAGTTGGAATTAATCTGTGAATTTGCACTTTTTATATGATGCATGCCATTTTCAGATTGTGCTGGCTCCCCTCTCCCCCAGCGCTGTGTATGGAGCGTAATACAGCTGTATCGGCGATAGGAGCTGCGCCAGTGATGTCTGACACCAAGGACGCAGAAGGCAGATAATGGCTTGCTGGAGGAAAATGTCCGTTTTTATAATGCAGGGACATGTGACATGGACATCCTATCACACATGCCGTTGCTTCTCTAGCTAAAAGTCCACTTAGCTGTGTGTGTGTCTGGGATTGGCTGACATGCTGGCCCTCCCCACTACACGCGCGCGCTTAGGGAAGGAAGACAAGGAAAAAAAAAAAAAATGGCGATCGCCATTATCCAAACAGCAGTGATCTGAATGCGCTGTTCTCGCACACTATACACTGATATGTCATAATAGTGTGAGTCACAGAGTGACTTACACTATTACAGCGGAAAGCCGGCTATGAATTAGCTGTTTTTTTTTGCTGCTAGAACCGTTCTTGAACGTATCTAGAACTATCGAGCTTTTGCAAAAAGCTCGTTCTAGTTCGATCTAGAACAGCCCCTAAAATCACTCGAGCCTCGAACTGGAGAACCTTGAACCGCGCTCAACTCTAGTCTCAACACAGAAAATAGCCAGATATCCCTCCGGGAGGATCTTGCCAAGGAGTGGCTCTTTTTAGGAGACCACCATAACCACCATATGAAGTGGCCCTTTTAATTAATATCCAGCTCTTGACGAGTTTAAAGATATGACAAGGGAAATACCAAGGTCAGGTATCCATCCACAGACAGCTGTTTTGGGGTATTTCCCCTCATCAGTGTGGAGTAGGATTCTGGCTAGGTGGAAGCAATGCCTAGTAGATCAGCAAGACCTTTTTGATTTGCATACTTCCCAGAGGGCAATGCAACTAGGATTTCACTGTGTTGAGCGCCTTCACTGGCTGCCAGCAATGTTTTCTCTGGCTGGTCTCCCTGAGATCAGCGATTGTTTTGTCTTGTTGGTCTACTAGGCATTGCTGCCACCTAGCCAGAATCCTACTCCACACTGATGAGGGGCAATACCCTGAAACAGCTGTCTGTGGATGGATACCTGGCCTTGGTATTTCCACTTAATATGGTGGTTATAGTGGTCTCCTAAAAATAGCCAATCCTTTTCTAGGTCCTCCAGGAGGGATATCTGGCTATTTTCCGTGTCGAGACTCCCAACAGAGGCTCCACGGACCTTTTTGATTTGCATTTTTTATGGGTTTAATAGAGAAAAATAATCAATAGTACCCTTTTTTTTACTCCATTTATCGATCCCCATAAATAATCTGATCGCTATGTTGTTCGGGTCATTACGATTACAGGAACACCAAAAATGTCCATGTTATTTGCTGATTTGTGATGTTTGTTATTTTATAACAAAAAAAAGCGCAAGAAAAATTACATTATTCTATTTTTTTTATTATTTTTTTTAGTAATTTTATTAGAAGAAAATAAATCTCCTTTCCTCTCCCTTTAGAATACAGGTCCCAGAGATGCTGCTCTGTACAATGGAGCTCTGTGTCCTGTGTGTGAGGCTGCATTCTTGGTTCATCTATGTAAAATCCTTCCTCTGACATCATCATTCCTTGTGGCTCAACAGCTGAGGGCTGCTGGACACGTATTTTAAATACTGATGATTTGAATCCAAGGAGGTGAAAATAAAGATTTATTTACTGTATATATATATATACTGTATGTTTTTGTTTTTTTTCTCAATTCTTTATAGTAGTTTTATGGGAACAAATGAATCTGATTTTTAGCTTCACCTACACAGAGATGCAGTATCTACCTATTTATCTCTCTATCCATCTATTTATCTATTATCCATTCCTCTATTATCCATCTGTTATCTATCTATCTAGTATCCATCTATCTATTATCTAAGATCTATCTATTATCTATCATCTATGATCTATCTATGATCTATTTATTATCTATCTATCCATCTATCTATCTATTATCTACCTTTTTATTATTTATTCTATACAGTGTGTCCACCCATATCCTGTCCACCGCCATTAACTTGAGAAAGGCGGCAGCTATTGGCATAGAAGAGAAGTGGTGTCTAGGTATAGTAAAGTATCCATGCACTACGCAATGAAACCACCTATAGCGCCACCTGGTGGAAAACAACAGAGTTAGCATTTTTATCTCAAAAACAGAACGAGATATTGAAAAAAAGTGAATTACAAAGTTGTAGTGCATCATCAATTCAATAAGAATCGACACCTTGAATACAGAAATGATATGATATGAAATCCATGAACCCCCCCCCCCAAAACATTGAATGCTGGTCACACATATGGCGCTCATTAAACTTTGATGCTGTATTTATCTAATTATTATCTATCCTCTATCTATCAATTATCTAGCTATCTATCTATCCCTCTATCTATTATGTAACTGAATAATCTGCTTCTGGTTTCTCTACTGCAATACAGAGGTCAAAATTACCAAATCTTCCATTATAGGCAGTAGCTCAGTGGTAGAGCTGCTGCCTATGGACATTGAGTTCATGTCCTGGCAAACCAGAGCTTTTGAGAATTTCATTTAATTTATTCACTGCACTGAGGGGAGGAGCCAGGACAACAGCTGTGATCCATGGGGCTGCGGGAGAGAGCCCTCAAATTGGGACAGTCCTGCGGAAACCAGAAACGGTTGGGAGGTGTTCCCTATCAGCATGTCTTTGTGGTGTGGGAGGAAAGTAGAAACCCACGCAAACATGGGGAGAACATACAAACTCTTGCAGGGACTTGAACCCATAACCCCAGTGCTGCAAGACTGCAATGAACCACTGAGCCACCGTTCCACCCATAACAGGAGCCTAATCTGGTGACAGGGTCCCTTTAAGTATATAGTAAATCACAAGCATGTTTAAGCATCTGGGAATAAAGATAAAACATGTAGGTGGGTGTATGCTGTATAGTATGGAGCATTAACACATTATTTTTCATTTGCAGAACATTAAAAGTCAAACATACTCTTATTACACTACCATTCTTTCTACCATGTGTAGTAGTATTTCAAAATATGTTTCCTGTAATTCAATATCTTGTTTTTACATCTTTCTTCCCTTTGGTGTTAATTACCGTTTTATAATTGGTAGTCATCCTCTCTTGCCATTTTTGCACATTTACACGTAACAGCAATGGAAGTTCTTGTCACTTTTTGCTGCAGTTCTGTATTCCTGCAGAGCGAGGTCTGCTATCTCCTTGGAGATGTAACCTTTGATTAAGAAACAAACAAACTACAAATGGTTTAAGAGCTAATGTAAGGTCAAAAACATAATTCCAAGATTATTTTCCACCAAATTAATCAACAGTAATGAGAATGATATTCCAGGCTACAGCTCAGGTAGGTAGCAGTGAACTATGAACTAGAGGAACACAAGTGAGACAAGCAATTATACATTCTGCATTAACAACAATTGGTTTGAAGGTTCTGCTACAGGTTTTAATATCTCAAAGGTAGCAGATCTGAGCAGGTCACATACTGTATTGGAATATATAAATTAATCTTTTCGAAAGATCACAAGAACAAATTCTGACAAGAACAGCCAAGCGCTAATGAATGACAATTTTCCCAAGTGACTTTGTGATCTTTTCATTCTTTATCTTACATATTTCTTTTAATAGGTGTTCATATCGTGTGAAAGCTCCTTGCCCATTGCCCTTTCAGAAAGTACTTCCAAAGTGATAAGATTGCATAATTGTAACCCTTGTGATGTTCTTCATTACGCATTTGTGCTACAGAGGCTAAGAACTTATTAAAGATTTTTTAGGTATACAATTATCTATATATATATATATATATATCTGTCTATCGATCATCTATCCCTCTATCACTCTATCTATCTACCTATCTATCTATCTATCTATCATCTATCCTTCTATCAGTCTATCTATATCTATCTATCTATCATCTATCCCTCTATCAGTCTATCTATCTATCCATTATCTATCTATCATTCCATAGGCGTTATGGAAGCTCAGGTTGCTTTAATAGCAGCTTTCAGCTAGTCTGCATTGTTGGCTCTGGTGTCTCTCATAGATTCTCTATGGGGTTTAGGTCAGTTAAGTTTCCTGGCCAATCAAGCACAGTGATACTGTGGTTATTAAACCAGGTATTGGTACTTGTGTCAGTGTGGACAGGTGTCAAGTTCCGCTGGAAAATGAAATTTTCATCTCCAAAAAGCTTGTCGGCAGAGGGAAGCATGAAGTACTCTAAAATTTCCTGGTAGACGTCTGTGGTGACTTTGGTCTTGATAAAACACATTGGACCTACACTAGCAGATGACATGGCTCTCTAAACCATCACTGATTGTGGAAACTTCACACTAGACCTCAAGCAGCTTGGATTGTGGCCTCTCCACTCTTCCTTCAGAAAAATGCAAAATTTACTTTAATTTAAAAACAACACCTTGGACCACTGAGCAACAGCCTGTTCTTTTTCTCCTTGGCCAGGTAAGACTCTTCTGGCATTGTCTATTGATCATGAGTGGCTTGACACACGGAATGCGATAGTTGGAGCCCATGTCCTGGATACGCCTGTGTGTGGTGACTCTTGAAGCACTGACTCCAGCAGCAGACCACTCCTTGTGAATCTCCTCCAAATTTTTGAATGGCCTTTTCTTAACAATCCTATCAAGGCTGCGGTTCTCCCGGTTGATTGTGCACCTCTTTCTACCCCATGTTTTCCTTCCACTCAACTTTCCATTAATATGCTTGGTTACAGCACTCTGTAAACAGCCAGATTCATTAGCAATGACCTTTTGTGGCTTACCCTCCTTGTGGAGTGTGTCAATAACTGTCTTCTGGAAATCTGTCAGCAGTCTTCCCCATGATTGTGTAGCCTACTGAACCAGACTAAGGGACCATTTAAAACATTTAGGAACACCTTTGCAGGTGTTTCGTGTTAATTATTCTAATTTTCTGAAAATGAAAATTGGGTTTTCATTGGCTGTAAGCCATAATCATCAACATTAATAGAAATAAACACTTAACATACTGTAGATTACTCTGTTTGTAATGAATTATATAATATATGCATTTCCCTTTTTATATTGAATTACTGAAATAAATTAACTTTTTGATGACATTCTAATTTATTGAGATGCACTTGTAAGTCTCCTGTATACTCTCACTTTCTGAAATCTGGAGAAGGAGACTGTATTTATCTTTTCTTGAAGACTTAATAAATGACTTTCCACTATTAACTTCCTTTCATTGCAGTTTGTATAAAGTCCACCCACCATTCTGCATGGTTTGTATAAATATACTGACATAAAATGTATTTCTCTAATACTGTCATTCCAGAAAAATTTGTAAACCGTCAAAAAAGCAGTTAAACATTAAGGTCACGTGCACACATTGAGTATTTGGTGAGTTTTTTACCTCAGTATTTGTAGCCAAAACCAGGAGTGGAACAATCAGAGGAAAAGTATAATAGAAACACGTCACCACTTCTGTATTTATCATCCTTTCGTGGTTTTGGCTACAAATACTGAGGTAAAAACAAATACTGAGGTAAAAAACTCACCAAATACTCAACGTGTGTACGTGGCCTAACACAAAAAAATGGTTTCTCTTTGTTTTGGTATGATACCATAAAGATAGAGAGATGTGTATAAATGATATACGCTCACAATGATAGGAATGTTTTAGTTGAGACTCTTTGAAGCTAGTAAATGTTTATTACAAATCTATTCAGAAAAATCATAATAAAATAGTTGCAAAATCTGACATAGTTGACAAAAGTCACTATTTTGCAGGAACAGTCTCGAGAAAAAGAGACGGATTTAGGCAAACCCTGCCAAAAGGGAATGATTCTGGATGGACAGGGGGGATTTTATTTTGCACATTAGGGTGTATGCTATATTTGAAGTGGCACCATTAACCCTTTAATGACAAGCACCATTCGGCGCAGATGAATGGAAATGGCTCATGAGCTGAGTCCGCCCTATTGCTGGTGGATACTGGCTGCATTATTCAGCCATCCTTTTCTTCAAACAGCCATGAGTGGAGCTCCGCCTGTGGTTATTAACCTGCTAAATGCTGTCTTCTGACCCCACATTCCCGTGCATGGCCCAGAAAATGTACTATTCTATATGCCTATTGGCCCCTCTACGATACCTACTGAAGACCTCTGTGCCTGTCCCAACCCCATTAATAGGTCCCATGATGGTCCCAACCCCACTTATTAAACCTGACAGGGCACACCTGTGAAGTGAAAACCATTTCTGGTGACTACCTCTTGAAGCTCACCAAGAGAATCCCAAGAGTGTGCAAAGCAGTAATCAAAGCAAAAGGTGGCTACTTTGAATAACCTAGAACATAAGACATATTTTCAGTTGTTTCACACATTTTTGTTAAGTATTTCATTCCACATGTGTTAATTTATAGTTTTGATGCCTTCAATGTGAATCTACAATTTTCAGAGTCATGAAAATAAAGAAAACTCTTTGAATGAGAAGGTGGAGATTGGAGCTATGATGTAGCTACCAGCTGTTGTGAAGTCTTCTCATTTACCAAACTCCACTAATGGTAATGATAATGACTTTTTATTATCTTTCATCACTTGCCTTCATGCTTCTAACTCAATAGGTGCTGAACTTTGCAAGTTGATATCATGAGTCGTGAGACAAGATTAATACCGTAGTGTGATACACGTTCTGTAGTCCACAATGCTGTAATTAGATCTTAATATAAGAGATTTTCCCAGATTATCTGTTACAATATTAAATGTTTTCAATTGTAAATAAAAATGCCCAGAAATAATTGAACAAGAGTAAATGTCGGCCAAGTAATGGCCTATTTCACGCGGTAGGGAACTGACAGACATGATGCATATTGAAAACTAGATTGCTGCATTTTAGGAATGTATTTAACATAAAGGGCAACAAGTTGAAAATTACATTACATGTAGAAAGGAGAGAATGAACAACAATTTACTTCTGAATTATATTTTATTTCAGTAAATTATAGATACATTTTATTATACAGTATATTTTATTTCAAAAATGTTTTATTTATGCCTTCCCATCACACAAAGGACATTCATATCACAGCCTTACGTGGACATGCATGGATTTGTGATTAAGTTTGTGGATATTGTATGTTAGCAGATGCCTGTTATTGCATTATCATAGTCATCACACAATGGTATAAAGTAAAGCTGAGCAAAAGGAGTAGGAATTGTAGCATTCTGGTCCAGTTGCCACTCTGGCTCAGTTGCAGGACTCTAATTCAGTTACTACTCTGGTCCAGTTGTAAAACTCTGGTCCAGTTGACCCTCTGGTCTAGTTGTTAAGCCTGCTTTACAAGGGACGACCGATTGTGCGATTTCACAATCGATCGTACCCGCCCATAGCGGCCGGCCAATAGAAGCGGAGGGACGGAGATGAGCGGGATGTAAACATCCCGCTCTCCTTTTTACTTCCGCATTGCCGGCGGGAGCCGCGGGATGCAGGTAAGCTGTGTTCATCGTTCCCGTGGTGTCACACGGAGCGCCGTGTGCTGCCACGGGAACGATGAACAACCTGCTGCAGGAAAAATAAATGATATTATGAAACTGAGCGACGAGTAAACATCTCACGATTTGTGAGCGATACTGCGTCGCTCAGAGGTTTCACACAAGACGGCGTCGTGTACGATGCCGGATGTGCGTCACGAAAACCGTGACCCCGACGATGCATCGCACAATCCGTCGTTTCATGTAAAGCACCCTTTAGTTTAAACTGCACTGTGTCAATGACAAACATGGCATGCTTTTGCTTCCCCAGTAAAGTCTATGAGAAATCAGAATTCCGTGCGCATGTTGCAATTGTTTTTGTAAGCGTTTAGTTTGACAAATACGAGGGGCTGCTGATAAGTCTTTGGCTTTAGCCACAACGAAATGACATAAGGTGATGAAACTTTATATTTATTCCACATACTCTCCTCTGATGTCACCACTAGAGATGAGCGAACCGGTCGCGGTTCGGCTCGAGGTTGGTTCGCCGAACGGACCTCCCGTTCGAGTTCGGTTCGTCGAACGTTCGACGAACCGAACTCGAACTGCATAGGAAACAATGGCAGGCAATCACAAACACAGAAAAACACCTAGAAAACACCCTCAAAGGTGTCCTAAAGGTGACAAACAACTCAAACACATTGGAAAGTGACAAGGACATATACTCATGCGAAAACAAAACAGCTGGACAAGGAAAAAGAGGAGGACACACAGATATAGGCATGGCACGCCCTTCTAAAATCATGTAAAACACCGCAAGGTGACTCCAAGCGGAGTCTCCATTTTTTCCAAAAATTGGGCCACACACACACCCACCCCTTCAGTGGCAGCAGTTGTGCCCCAGTTGTACACTTCACAGCTACATTTGCATCAAGCACATTCAAAAATACGCCATTCTTATCCGTCCCCAGGATGACACCGGGGTAGGTAGCAAAGTCTTTCCTGATCCCAGCTCTGTTCATCTTGGCTTCTTTTAAAAACACATCAAGCAAGGGTTACTCCAAGCGGAGTCTCCCTTTTTTTCCAAAAATTGGGCCACACAGACACCCACCCCATCAGTGGCAGCACTTGGGCCCTAGTTGCAAACAGGATGTTTTGATTTGCATCAAGCACATTCAAAAATACGCCATTCTTATCCGTCCACAGGATGACACCGGGGTAGGTAGCAAAGTCTTTGCTGATCCCAGCTCTGTTCATCTTGGCTTCTTTTAAAAACACATCAAGCAAGGGTTACTCCAAGCGGAGTCTCCCTTTTTTTCCAAAAATTGGGCCACACAGACACCCACCCCATCAGTGGCAGCACTTGGGCCCTAGTTGCAAACAGGATGTTTTGATTTGCATCAAGCACATTCAAAAATACGCCATTCTTATCCGTCCCCAGGATGACACCGGGGTAGGTAGCAAAGTCTTTCCTGATCCCAGCTCTGTTCATCTTGGCTTCTTTTAAAAACACATCAAGCAAGGGTTACTCCAAGCGGAGTCTCCCTTTTTTTCCAAAAATTGGGCCACACAGACACCCACCCCATCAGTGGCAGCACTTGGGCCCTAGTTGCAAACAGGATGTTTTGATTTGCATCAAGCACATTCAAAAATACGCCATTCTTATCCGTCCCCAGGATGAGACCGGGGTAGGTAGCAAAGTATTTCCTGATCCCAGCTCTGTTCATCTTGGCTTCTTTTAAAAACACATCAAGCAAGGGTTACTCCAAGCGGAGTCTCCCTTTTTTCCAAAAATTGGGCCACACAGACACCCACCCCATCAGTGGCAGCACTTGGGCCCTAGTTGCAAACAGGATGTTTTGATTTGCATCAAGCACATTCAAAAATACGCCATTCTTATCCGTCCCCAGGATGACACCGGGGTAGGTAGCAAAGTCTTTGCTGATCCCAGCTCTGTTCATCTTGGCTTCTTTTAAAAACACATCAAGCAAGGGTTACTCCAAGCGGAGTCTCCCTTTTTTTCCAAAAATTGGGCCACACAGACACCCACCCCATCAGTGGCAGCACTTGGGCCCTAGTTGCAAACAGGATGTTTTGATTTGCATCAAGCACATTCAAAAATACGCCATTCTTATCCGTCCCCAGGATGACACCGGGGTAGGTAGCAAAGTATTTCCTGATCCCAGCTCTGTTCATCTTGGCTTCTTTTAAAAACACATCAAGCAAGGGTTACTCCAAGCGGAGTCTCCCTTTTTTCCAAAAATTGGGCCACACAGACACCCACCCCATCAGTGGCAGCACTTGGGCCCTAGTTGCAAACAGGATGTTTTGATTTGCATCAAGCACATTCAAAAATACGCCATTCTTATCCGTCCCCAGATGACACCGGGGTAGGTAGCAAAGTCTTTCCTGATCCCAGCTCTGTTCATCTTGGCTTCTTTTAAAAACACATCAAGCAAGGGTTACTCCAAGCGGAGTCTCCCTTTTTTTCCAAAAATTGGGCCACACAGACACCCACCCCATCAGTGGCAGCACTTGGGCCCTAGTTGCAAACAGGATGTTTTGATTTGCATCAAGCACATTCAAAAATACGCCATTCTTATCCGTCCCCAGGATGACACCGGGGTAGGTAGCAAAGTCTTTGCTGATCCCAGCTCTGTTCATCTTGGCTTCTTTTAAAAACACATCAAGCAAGGGTTACTCCAAGCGGAGTCTCCCTTTTTTTCCAAAAATTGGGCCACACAGACACCCACCCCATCAGTGGCAGCACTTGGGCCCTAGTTGCAAACAGGATGTTTTGATTTGCATCAAGCACATTCAAAAATACGCCATTCTTATCCGTCCCCAGGATGACACCGGGGTAGGTAGCAAAGTCTTTCCTGATCCCAGCTCTGTTCATCTTGGCTTCTTTTAAAAACACATCAAGCAAGGGTTACTCCAAGCGGAGTCTCCCTTTTTTCCAAAAATTGGGCCACACAGACACCCACCCCATCAGTGGCAGCACTTGGGCCCTAGTTGCAAACAGGATGTTTTGATTTGCATCAAGCACATTCAAAAATACGCCATTCTTATCCGTCCCCAGGATGACACCGGGGTAGGTAGCAAAGTCTTTGCTGATCCCAGCTCTGTTCATCTTGGCTTCTTTTAAAAACACATTAAGCAAGGGTTACTCCAAGCGGAGTCTCCCTTTTTTCCAAAAATTGGGCCACACAGACACCCACCCCATCAGTGGCAGCACTTGGGCCCTAGTTGCAAACAGGATGTTTTGATTTGCATCAAGCACATTCAAAAATACGCCATTCTTATCCGTCCCCAGGATGACACCGGGGTAGGTAGCAAAGTCTTTGCTGATCCCAGCTCTGTTCATCTTGGCTTCTTTTAAAAACACATCAAGCAAGGGTTACTCCAAGCGGAGTCTCCCTTTTTTTCCAAAAATTGGGCCACACAGACACCCACCCCATCAGTGGCAGCACTTGGGCCCTAGTTGCAAACAGGATGTTTTGATTTGCATCAAGCACATTCAAAAATACGCCATTCTTATCCGTCCCCAGGATGACACCGGGGTAGGTAGCAAAGTCTTTGCTGATCCCAGCTCTGTTCATCTTGGCTTCTTTTAAAAACACATCAAGCAAGGGTTACTCCAAGCGGAGTCTCCCTTGTTTCCAAAAATTGGGCCACACAGACACCCACCCCATCAGTGGCAGCACTTGGGCCCTAGTTGCAAACAGGATGTTTTGATTTGCATCAAGCACATTCAAAAATACGCCATTCTTATCCGTCCCCAGGATGACACCGGGGTAGGTAGCAAAGTCTTTGCTGATCCCAGCTCTGTTCATCTTGGCTTCTTTTAAAAACACATCAAGCAAGGGTTACTCCAAGCGGAGTCTCCCTTTTTTTCCAAAAATTGGGCCACACAGACACCCACCCCATCAGTGGCAGCACTTGGGCCCTAGTTGCAAACAGGATGTTTTGATTTGCATCAAGCACATTCAAAAATACGCCATTCTTATCCGTCCCCAGGATGACACCGGGGTAGGTAGCAAAGTCTTTGCTGATCCCAGCTCTGTTCATCTTGGCTTCTTTTAAAAACACATCAAGCAAGGGTTACTCCAAGCGGTGTCTCCCTTTTTTCCAAAAATTGGGCCACACAGACACCCACCCCATCAGTGGCAGCACTTGGGCCCTAGTTGCAAACAGGATGTTTTGATTTGCATCAAGCACATTCAAAAATACGCCATTCTTATCCGTCCCCAGGATGACACCGGGGTAGGTAGCAAAGTCTTTCCTGATCCCAGCTCTGTTCATCTTGGCTTCTTTTAAAAACACATCAAGCAAGGGTTACTCCAAGCGGAGTCTCCCTTTTTTCCAAAAATTGGGCCACACAGACACCCACCCCATCAGTGGCAGCACTTGGGCCCTAGTTGCAAACTGGATGTTTTGATTTGCATCAAGCACATTCAAAAATACGCCATTCTTATCCGTCCCCAGGATGACACCGGGGTAGGTAGCAAAGTCTTTGCTGATCCCAGCTCTGTTCATCTTGGCTTCTTTTAAAAACACATCAAGCAAGGGTTACTCCAAGCGGAGTCTCCCTTTTTTCCAAAAATTGGGCCACACAGACACCCACCCCATCAGTGGCAGCACTTGGGCCCTAGTTGCAAACAGGATGTTTTGATTTGCATCAAGCACATTCAAAAATACGCCATTCTTATCCGTCCCCAGGATGACACCGGGGTAGGTAGCAAAGTCTTTGCTGATCCCAGCTCTGTTCATCTTGGCTTCTTTTAAAAACACATCAAGCAAGGGTTACTCCAAGCGGAGTCTCCCTTTTTTTCCAAAAATTGGGCCACACAGACACCCACCCCATCAGTGGCAGCACTTGGGCCCTAGTTGCAAACAGGATGTTTTGATTTGCATCAAGCACATTCAAAAATACGCCATTCTTATCCGTCCCCAGGATGACACCGGGGTAGGTAGCAAAGTATTTCCTGATCCCAGCTCTGTTCATTTTGGCTTCTTTTAAAAACACATCAAGCAAGGGTTACTCCAAGCGGAGTCTCCCTTTTTTCCAAAAATTGGGCCACACAGACACCCACCCCATCAGTGGCAGCACTTGGGCCCTAGTTGCAAACAGGATGTTTTGATTTGCATCAAGCACATTCAAAAATACGCCATTCTTATCCGTCCCCAGATGACACCGGGGTAGGTAGCAAAGTCTTTCCTGATCCCAGCTCTGTTCATCTTGGCTTCTTTTAAAAACACATCAAGCAAGGGTTACTCCAAGCGGAGTCTCCCTTTTTTTCCAAAAATTGGGCCACACAGACACCCACCCCATCAGTGGCAGCACTTGGGCCCTAGTTGCAAACAGGATGTTTTGATTTGCATCAAGCACATTCAAAAATACGCCATTCTTATCCGTCCCCAGGATGACACCGGGGTAGGTAGCAAAGTCTTTGCTGATCCCAGCTCTGTTCATCTTGGCTTCTTTTAAAAACACATCAAGCAAGGGTTACTCCAAGCGGAGTCTCCCTTTTTTTCCAAAAATTGGGCCACACAGACACCCACCCCATCAGTGGCAGCACTTGGGCCCTAGTTGCAAACAGGATGTTTTGATTTGCATCAAGCACATTCAAAAATACGCCATTCTTATCCGTCCCCAGGATGACACCGGGGTAGGTAGCAAAGTCTTTCCTGATCCCAGCTCTGTTCATCTTGGCTTCTTTTAAAAACACATCAAGCAAGGGTTACTCCAAGCGGAGTCTCCCTTTTTTCCAAAAATTGGGCCACACAGACACCCACCCCATCAGTGGCAGCACTTGGGCCCTAGTTGCAAACAGGATGTTTTGATTTGCATCAAGCACATTCAAAAATACGCCATTCTTATCCGTCCCCAGGATGACACCGGGGTAGGTAGCAAAGTCTTTGCTGATCCCAGCTCTGTTCATCTTGGCTTCTTTTAAAAACACATTAAGCAAGGGTTACTCCAAGCAGAGTCTCCCTTTTTTCCAAAAATTGGGCCACACAGACACCCACCCCATCAGTGGCAGCACTTGGGCCCTAGTTGCAAACAGGATGTTTTGATTTGCATCAAGCACATTCAAAAATACGCCATTCTTATCCGTCCCCAGGATGACACCGGGGTAGGTAGCAAAGTCTTTGCTGATCCCAGCTCTGTTCATCTTGGCTTCTTTTAAAAACACATCAAGCAAGGGTTACTCCAAGCGGAGTCTCCCTTTTTTTCCAAAAATTGGGCCACACAGACACCCACCCCATCAGTGGCAGCACTTGGGCCCTAGTTGCAAACAGGATGTTTTGATTTGCATCAAGCACATTCAAAAATACGCCATTCTTATCCGTCCCCAGGATGACACCGGGGTAGGTAGCAAAGTCTTTGCTGATCCCAGCTCTGTTCATCTTGGCTTCTTTTAAAAACACATCAAGCAAGGGTTACTCCAAGCGGAGTCTCCCTTTTTTCCAAAAATTGGGCCACACAGACACCCACCCCATCAGTGGCAGCACTTGGGCCCTAGTTGCAAACAGGATGTTTTGATTTGCATCAAGCACATTCAAAAATACGCCATTCTTATCCGTCCCCAGGATGACACCGGGGTAGGTAGCAAAGTCTTTGCTGATCCCAGCTCTGTTCATCTTGGCTTCTTTTAAAAACACATCAAGCAAGGGTTACTCCAAGCGGAGTCTCCCTTTTTTTCCAAAAATTGGGCCACACAGACACCCACCCCATCAGTGGCAGCACTTGGGCCCTAGTTGCAAACAGGATGTTTTGATTTGCATCAAGCACATTCAAAAATACGCCATTCTTATCCGTCCCCAGGATGACACCGGGGTAGGTAGCAAAGTCTTTGCTGATCCCAGCTCTGTTCATCTTGGCTTCTTTTAAAAACACATCAAGCAAGGGTTACTCCAAGCGGAGTCTCCCTTTTTTCCAAAAATTGGGCCACACAGACACCCACCCCATCAGTGGCAGCACTTGGGCCCTAGTTGCAAACAGGATGTTTTGATTTGCATCAAGCACATTCAAAAATACGCCATTCTTATCCGTCCCCAGGATGACACCGGGGTAGGTAGCAAAGTCTTTCCTGATCCCAGCTCTGTTCATCTTGGCTTCTTTTAAAAACACATCAAGCAAGGGTTACTCCAAGCGGAGTCTCCCTTTTTTCCAAAAATTGGGCCACACAGACACCCACCCCATCAGTGGCAGCACTTGGGCCCTAGTTGCAAACAGGATGTTTTGATTTGCATCAAGCACATTCAAAAATACGCCATTCTTATCCGTCCCCAGGATGACACCGGGGTAGGTAGCAAAGTCTTTGCTGATCCCAGCTCTGTTCATCTTGGCTTCTTTTAAAAACACATCAAGCAAGGGTTACTCCAAGCGGAGTCTCCCTTTTTTTCCAAAAATTGGGCCACACAGACACCCACCCCATCAGTGGCAGCACTTGGGCCCTAGTTGCAAACAGGATGTTTTGATTTGCATCAAGCACATTCAAAAATACGCCATTCTTATCCGTCCCCAGGATGACACCGGGGTAGGTAGCAAAGTATTTCCTGATCCCAGCTCTGTTCATCTTGGCTTCTTTTAAAAACACATCAAGCAAGGGTTACTCCAAGCGGAGTCTCCCTTTTTTCCAAAAATTGGGCCACACAGACACCCACCCCATCAGTGGCAGCACTTGGGCCCTAGTTGCAAACAGGATGTTTTGATTTGCATCAAGCACATTCAAAAATACGCCATTCTTATCCGTCCCCAGGATGACAACGGGGTAGGTAGCAAAGTCTTTGCTGATCCCAGCTCTGTTCATCTTGGCTTCTTTTAAAAACACATCAAGCAAGGGTTACTCCAAGCGGAGTCTCCCTTTTTTTCCAAAAATTGGGCCACACAGACACCCACCCCATCAGTGGCAGCACTTGGGCCCTAGTTGCAAACAGGATGTTTTGATTTGCATCAAGCACATTCAAAAATACGCCATTCTTATCCGTCCCCAGGATGACACCGGGGTAGGTAGCAAAGTCTTTCCTGATCCCAGCTCTGTTCATCTTGGCTTCTTTTAAAAACACATCAAGCAAGGGTTACTCCAAGCGGAGTCTCCCTTTTTTCCAAAAATTGGGCCACACAGACACCCACCCCATCAGTGGCAGCACTTGGGCCCTAGTTGCAAACAGGATGTTTTGATTTGCATCAAGCACATTCAAAAATACGCCATTCTTATCCGTCCCCAGGATGACACCGGGGTAGGTAGCAAAGTCTTTGCTGATCCCAGCTCTGTTCATCTTGGCTTCTTTTAAAAACACATTAAGCAAGGGTTACTCCAAGCAGAGTCTCCCTTTTTTCCAAAAATTGGGCCACACAGACACCCACCCCATCAGTGGCAGCACTTGGGCCCTAGTTGCAAACAGGATGTTTTGATTTGCATCAAGCACATTCAAAAATACGCCATTCTTATCCGTCCCCAGGATGACACCGGGGTAGGTAGCAAAGTCTTTGCTGATCCCAGCTCTGTTCATCTTGGCTTCTTTTAAAAACACATCAAGCAAGGGTTACTCCAAGCGGAGTCTCCCTTTTTTTCCAAAAATTGGGCCACACAGACACCCACCCCATCAGTGGCAGCACTTGGGCCCTAGTTGCAAACAGGATGTTTTGATTTGCATCAAGCACATTCAAAAATACGCCATTCTTATCCGTCCCCAGGATGACACCGGGGTAGGTAGCAAAGTCTTTGCTGATCCCAGCTCTGTTCATCTTGGCTTCTTTTAAAAACACATCAAGCAAGGGTTACTCCAAGCGGAGTCTCCCTTTTTTCCAAAAATTGGGCCACACAGACACCCACCCCATCAGTGGCAGCACTTGGGCCCTAGTTGCAAACAGGATGTTTTGATTTGCATCAAGCACATTCAAAAATACGCCATTCTTATCCGTCCCCAGGATGACACCGGGGTAGGTAGCAAAGTCTTTGCTGATCCCAGCTCTGTTCATCTTGGCTTCTTTTAAAAACACATCAAGCAAGGGTTACTCCAAGCGGAGTCTCCCTTTTTTTCCAAAAATTGGGCCACACAGACACCCACCCCATCAGTGGCAGCACTTGGGCCCTAGTTGCAAACAGGATGTTTTGATTTGCATCAAGCACATTCAAAAATACGCCATTCTTATCCGTCCCCAGGATGACACCGGGGTAGGTAGCAAAGTCTTTGCTGATCCCAGCTCTGTTCATCTTGGCTTCTTTTAAAAACACATCAAGCAAGGGTTACTCCAAGCGGAGTCTCCCTTTTTTCCAAAAATTGGGCCACACAGACACCCACCCCATCAGTGGCAGCACTTGGGCCCTAGTTGCAAACAGGATGTTTTGATTTGCATCAAGCACATTCAAAAATACGCCATTCTTATCCGTCCCCAGGATGACACCGGGGTAGGTAGCAAAGTCTTTCCTGATCCCAGCTCTGTTCATCTTGGCTTCTTTTAAAAACACATCAAGCAAGGGTTACTCCAAGCGGAGTCTCCCTTTTTTCCAAAAATTGGGCCACACAGACACCCACCCCATCAGTGGCAGCACTTGGGCCCTAGTTGCAAACAGGATGTTTTGATTTGCATCAAGCACATTCAAAAATACGCCATTCTTATCCGTCCCCAGGATGACACCGGGGTAGGTAGCAAAGTCTTTGCTGATCCCAGCTCTGTTCATCTTGGCTTCTTTTAAAAACACATCAAGCAAGGGTTACTCCAAGCGGAGTCTCCCTTTTTTTCCAAAAATTGGGCCACACAGACACCCACCCCATCAGTGGCAGCACTTGGGCCCTAGTTGCAAACAGGATGTTTTGATTTGCATCAAGCACATTCAAAAATACGCCATTCTTATCCGTCCCCAGGATGACACCGGGGTAGGTAGCAAAGTATTTCCTGATCCCAGCTCTGTTCATCTTGGCTTCTTTTAAAAACACATCAAGCAAGGGTTACTCCAAGCGGAGTCTCCCTTTTTTCCAAAAATTGGGCCACACAGACACCCACCCCATCAGTGGCAGCACTTGGGCCCTAGTTGCAAACAGGATGTTTTGATTTGCATCAAGCACATTCAAAAATACGCCATTCTTATCCGTCCCCAGGATGACAACGGGGTAGGTAGCAAAGTCTTTGCTGATCCCAGCTCTGTTCATCTTGGCTTCTTTTAAAAACACATCAAGCAAGGGTTACTCCAAGCGGAGTCTCCCTTTTTTTCCAAAAATTGGGCCACACAGACACCCACCCCATCAGTGGCAGCACTTGGGCCCTAGTTGCAAACAGGATGTTTTGATTTGCATCAAGCACATTCAAAAATACGCCATTCTTATCCGTCCCCAGGATGACACCGGGGTAGGTAGCAAAGTCTTTGCTGATCCCAGCTCTGTTCATCTTGGCTTCTTTTAAAAACACATCAAGCAAGGGTTACTCCAAGCGGAGTCTCCCTTTTTTCCAAAAATTGGGCCACACAGACACCCACCCCATCAGTGGCAGCACTTGGGCCCTAGTTGCAAACAGGATGTTTTGATTTGCATCAAGCACATTCAAAAATACGCCATTCTTATCCGTCCCCAGGATGACACCGGGGTAGGTAGCAAAGTCTTTGCTGATCCCAGCTCTGTTCATCTTGGCTTCTTTTAAAAACACATCAAGCAAGGGTTACTCCAAGCGGAGTCTCCCTTTTTTTCCAAAAATTGGGCCACACAGACACCCACCCCATCAGTGGCAGCACTTGGGCCCTAGTTGCAAACAGGATGTTTTGATTTGCATCAAGCACATTCAAAAATACGCCATTCTTATCCGTCCCCAGGATGACACCGGGGTAGGTAGCAAAGTCTTTCCTGATCCCAGCTCTGTTCATCTTGGCTTCTTTTAAAAACACATCAAGCAAGGGTTACTCCAAGCGGAGTCTCCCTTTTTTTCCAAAAATTGGGCCACACAGACACCCACCCCATCAGTGGCAGCACTTGGGCCCTAGTTGTACACTTCACAGCTACATTTGCATCAATCACATTCAAAAATACCCCATAATTAACAGTCCCCAGGATGACACCGGGGTAGGTAGCAAAGTCTTTGCTGACCCATGACTTGTTCATCTTGGCTTCTTTTAAAAACAATGTAAGCAAGGGTTCCTCCAAGCGGAGTCTCCCTTTTTTCCAAAAATTGGGCCACACAGACACCCACCCCATCAGTGGCAGCACTTGGGCCCTAGTTGCAAACAGGATGTTTTGATTTGCATCAAGCACATTCCAAATCCACAAGCATTTACTCTCCCCAGGATGACACAGGGGTAGTAAATTCCTTCTGGATCCATGACTTGTTCATTTTGATGAACGTCAGTCTGTCCACATTGTCACTGGACAGACGCGTGCGCTTATCTGTCAGCACACACCCAGCAGCACTGAATACACGTTCAGAGACAACGCTGGCAGCTGGACACGACAAAATCTCCAAGGCGTAACTGGAGAGCTCTGGCCATTTTTCTATGTTTGAAGCCCAAAAGGAGCAAGGCTCCAGTTGCACAGTCATGGCATCGATGTTCATTTGGAGATACTCCTGTATCATCCTCTCCAGCCGTTGAGTATGTGTCAGACTTGTTGTCTCTGGTGGCCTTGCAAAAGAGGGTCTAAAAAAATTATGAAAAGATTCCATAAAATTGCTGTTACCGGCACCAGATACGGTCCTACTGGTACGGGTAGACTGGTGAAGATGACGAGACCGTCCCATGTTTGTCAAGTTACAACTGGGAGATTCCCTCCCTGCACCTGCACGGTTGTTTGGTGGAAAAGCCGAGCTAAGATCGAGTAACAGCTTTTGCTGATACTCCTGCATACGTGCGTCCCTTTCTATGGCTGGAATTATGTCACAAAATTTGGACTTGTACCGGGGATCTAATAGTGTGGCAATCCAGTAGTCATCATCACTTCTAATTTTGACAATACGACTGTCATGTTGGAGGTAGTGCAACAAAAAGGCACTCATGTGTCTTGCGCAGCCATGCGGACCAAGTCCACGCTGTGTTTGTGGCATAGAGGTGCTACCCGTTCTTTCTTCCTCTGACATCTCCCCCCAACCTCTTTCAACTGAAATTTGACCAAGGTCTCCCTCATCCGCTGAGTCTTCCATGTCCATGGACAGTTCGTCCTCCATTTCTTCATGTTCTCCTGCACCTTGCTCAACATTTCGCCTGCTACTATGCGCCCTTGTCGATCCCTGTTCCCCATGGTCCCATGCCTGCTGCGTTGGTGATGATGAACGTCTGGACCTTGGTGATGTTGTTGTCCCTTGCACATATGAATCCTCCTGTAGTTCCTCCCCTTCATGTTGTCCCACCCCCTGACTCCGAATAGTGTTTAGCGTGTGCTCCAGCATGTAAATGACTGGAATCGTCATGCTGATAATGGCATTGTCAGAGCTAAACATATTCGTCGCCATGTCGAAACTGTGCAGAAGGGTGCATAGGTCCTTGATCTGAGACCACTCCATCAGGGTGATCTGCCCCACCTCTGCATCTCGTTGGCCCAGGCTATACGTCATGACGTATTGCACCAGGGCTCTGCGGTGCTGCCACAGTCGCTGTAACATGTGGAGAGTTGAATTCCAGCGTGTCGCCACATCGCATTTCAGGCGATGAACCGGCAGGCCGAAAGACTTCTGTAGCGATGCAAGTCGCTCAGCTGCGGCGCTTGAACGCCGGAAGTGAGCAGACAGTTTTCGTGCCCTGTTCAGAAGGCCATCTAGGCCGGGATAGTGTGTTAAAAATTGCTGCACGACAAGGTTCAACACGTGAGCCATACAAGGTACGTGTGTCACCTTGCCCAGGCGAAGGGCCGCACCCAGGTTTGCAGCATTGTCGCACACGGCCTTACCAGGCTGCAGGTTGAGTGGAGACAACCATTTATTAAACTCGGACCGCAGAGCTGACCACAACTCCTCAGCTGTGTGACTCTTATTACCAAGACATGTCAAGCTAAAGACCGCCTGATGCCGTTGCGCTCGGCTGCCAGCATAGTAATGAGGCGTGCGTGATTCCTTCTGCGCAGTGAGAACGCTGGTGGCCTGACCAGGCAGGCTTGGGGCGGAGGTGGAGGACCCAGATGAGGTGGAGGATGCAGAAGCTGTGGCGGAACTTGGACAGACAGAGGATTGACACACAAGTCGTGGGGACGGCAAGACTTGTGCAGCAGACCCTTCACCATCTATACCCATAGTTACCCAGTGCCCAGTCAGCGACATGTAACATCCCTGTCCATGCTTACTGGTCCAAGTATCGGTGGTGAAATGCACCCGTTCACACACAGAGTTTCTTAAGGAAGCGGTGATGTTGTGTGCGACATGCTGGTGTAGCGCGGGCACACCTTTCTTAGAGAAGTAGTGGCGACTAGGCATCTGGTACTGGGGCACAGCGACAGACATAAGGTCTCTAAAATCCTGTGTGTCCACTAGGCGGAAAGGCAGCATTTCGGTAGCCAACAGCTTACAGAGGGATAGAGTCAACCTCTTAGCTTTGTCATGGGTCGGAGGAAGTGGCCTTTTATTTGACCACATCTGAGGGACAGAGATCTGGCTGCTGTGTGTAGACGGTGTTGAGTAGGGTGTCCCTGGAAAAATGCAGGTTTGTGAGGAAAGTGCAGGCGGAGACATGATGTTGCCTTCATCCAACGTTGGTGCTATCGATGTCTGAGAGAGCTGTACACACTCACTTGTTTCCCCTTCCAAACCAACTGACGACCTTACAAGCAAACTGCCTGTTGCGGTTACAGTGGTGGAAGTTTTGCGTGGAAAAACAGGTGTGACAGCTGTCCCCACAGTCCTAGAAGATGAAGAGCGCGCGGATGCACTGGAAGGGGCGGGCGGTGGATGGTTCGCTCCGCTAGCCGGCATTGCAGCACGGTGAGCTTCCCACCGGGACTTATGATATTTATTCATGTGACGATTCATGGAAGAAGTTGTCAAACTGCTGAGGTTTTGACCTCTACTAACAGAATCATGACAAATTTTACATATCACATGAGTTGGGCGATCTTTTTCGATGTGAAAAAAGGCCCAGGCTAGGCAAGGCTTAGAGGCCATGCGACCTGTTGATCCACCCCGAATAATGCTCATAGGCAGAGTGGTGGCTGAGGATGTAGTTGTAGACGTGCTACCAGTGCTCCGACTCTGTCCAGGAAGGCGCAAAGTAACTTCGTCGTCGGTTGCATCCTCCTCCACCGCCTCTGTTGACCTCCTCGAGTGCCTGACTGGGGGTTGACAGTAGGTGGGATCTAGAACGTCATCATCAATTGTTGTGTTCGCACTCCCCTCCCCCTCAGACCGAGCCTCTTCTTGCCCTGACCGAATATTTAAGTTGTCATCCCAATCGGGTATCTGCGTCTCATCTTCATCAGTATGTTCCTCATTGTCTATAACCACAGGAGTTACAGTTTGTGACAAAGGGTCAACATTATGCTCAGAAACTTGGTCCTCACGGCCTGAATCTGAGTCACAAAGGTTCTGGGCATCACTGCAGACCATTTCCTGTTCTGTACTCACTGTAGCTTGGGAGCAGACCTCTGATTCCCAGGCTATAGTGTGACTGAACAGCTCTGCAGACTCAGCCATCTCAGTTCCACCATACTGTGCAGGGCTGATGGAGACTTCAGAGCTGGGAGAAATCAAGTGTGATTGGGATGACAACTCAGAGGAATGGTGTTTTTTGGATGCGGTACTTGAAGTGGCTGAGAGGGCACTTGTTGGACCACTTGAGATCCATTCAAGCATTTTCCTTTTTTGCCCATCATCTACCTTTGTTCCTCTTGTTCGTGTCCGTAAAAAAGGGAGCACATCGGATTGTCCACAATAAGTAGTAGACATCTTACTTTTGCTAGTAGATGGTCTATCTTCAGCAGATGATAATGGAGCTTTGGCACCTTCCCCACTGACAAAACCTTTTTTGCCTTTTCCACCACGCCTCTTCCCCTTTCCACCAGCATCTGTCATTTTGCCACTCATGTTGATTGCGACAAGATTGTGGACTGAAAATGTGGTAGTAAAAATTGAGAGGTGGTGAAGATTGCAGTGGTGGTCTAGCTTTATTAACAGCAGAATAATAAAGAATAAATATCCCTGACAATGTAACTTAGTTATAATTCGTTGGAGTGTGCAACGCAGGCAGACGTGCTGCAAATGTCTTTGCACTAGTGGGACTATAGCAAAGTCCAATAGCCACGTATAGGATGCCACTAGGTTCACTGAGTGTGTGCTAGTATAATGGCTTAGTTATAATTAGTTGGAGTGTGCAACGCAGGCAGATGCGCTCTGCAAATGTCTTGGCACTAGTAGGACTATAGCAAAGTCCAATAGCCACGTATAGGATGCCACTAGGTACACTGAGTGTGTGCTAGTATAATGGCTTAGTTATAATTAGTTGGAGTGTGCAACGCAGGCAGACGTGCTGCAAATGTCTTGGCACTAGTGGGACTATAGCAAAGTCCAATAGCCACGTATAGGATGCCACTAGGTACACTGAGTGTGTGCTAGTATAATGGCTTAGTTATAATTAGTTGGAGTGTGCAACGCAGGCAGACGTGCTGCAAATGTCTTGGCACTAGTGGGACTATAGCAAAGTCCAATAGCCACGTATAGGATGCCACTAGGTACACTGAGTGTGTGCTAGTATAATGGCTTAGTTATAATTAGTTGGAGTGTGCAACGCAGGCAGACGTGCTGCAAATGTCTTGGCACTAGTGGGACTAT
Organism: Anomaloglossus baeobatrachus; assembly: GCF_048569485.1. NCBI lineage: Eukaryota > Metazoa > Chordata > Amphibia > Anura > Aromobatidae > Anomaloglossus > Anomaloglossus baeobatrachus. The sequence goes on from NC_134355.1 coordinate 610,206,746, forward strand.
AGCAAAGTCCAATAGCCACGTATAGGATGCCACTAGGTACACTGAGTGTGTGCTAGTATAATGGCTTAGTTATAATTAGTTGGAGTGTGCAACGCAGGCAGACGTGCTGCAAATGTCTTGGCACTAGTGGGACTATAGCAAAGTCCAATAGCCACGTATAGGATGCCACTAGGTACACTGAGTGTGTGCTAGTATAATGGCTTAGTTATAATTAGTTGGAGTGTGCAACGCAGGCAGACGTGCTGCAAATGTCTTGGCACTAGTGGGACTATAGCAAAGTCCAATAGCCACGTATAGGATGCCACTAGGTACACTGAGTGTGTGCTAGTATAATGGCTTAGTTATAATTAGTTGGAGTGTGCAACGCAGGCAGACGTGCTGCAAATGTCTTGGCACTAGTGGGACTATAGCAAAGTCCAATAGCCACGTATAGGATGCCACTAGGTACACTGAGTGTGTGCTAGTATAATGGCTTAGTTATAATTAGTTGGAGTGTGCAACGCAGGCAGACGTGCTGCAAATGTCTTGGCACTAGTGGGACTATAGCAAAGTCCAATAGCCACGTATAGGATGCCACTAGGTACACTGAGTGTGTGCTAGTATAATGGCTTAGTTATAATTAGTTGGAGTGTGCAACGCAGGCAGACGTGCTGCAAATGTCTTGGCACTAGTGGGACTATAGCAAAGTCCAATAGCCACGTATAGGATGCCACTAGGTACACTGAGTGTGTGCTAGTATAATGGCTTAGTTATAATTAGTTGGAGTGTGCAACGCAGGCAGACGTGCTGCAAATGTCTTGGCACTAGAGGGACTATAGCAAAGTCCAATAGCCACGTATAGGATGCCACTAGGTACACTGAGTGTGTGCTAGTATAATGGCTTAGTTATAATTAGTTGGAGTGTGCAACGCAGGCAGACGTGCTGCAAATGTCTTGGCACTAGTGGGACTATAGCAAAGTCCAATAGCCACGTATAGGATGCCACTAGGTACACTGAGTGTGTGCTAGTATAATGGCTTAGTTATAATTAGTTGGAGTGTGCAACGCAGGCAGACGTGCTGCAAATGTCTTGGCACTAGTGGGACTATAGCAAAGTCCAATAGCCACGTATAGGATGCCACTAGGTACACTGAGTGTGTGCTAGTATAATGGCTTAGTTATAATTAGTTGGAGTGTGCAACGCAGGCAGACGTGCTGCAAATGTCTTGGCACTAGTGGGACTATAGCAAAGTCCAATAGCCACGTATAGGATGCCACTAGGTACACTGAGTGTGTGCTAGTATAATGGCTTAGTTATAATTAGTTGGAGTGTGCAACGCAGGCAGACGTGCTGCAAATGTCTTGGCACTAGTGGGACTATAGCAAAGTCCAATATCCACGTATAGGATGCCACTAGGTTCACTGAGTGTGTGCTAGTATAATGGCTTAGTTATAATTAGTTGGAGTGTGCAACGCAGGCAGATGCGCTCTGCAAATGTCTTGGCACTAGTAGGACTATAGCAAAGTCCAATAGCCACGTATAGGATGCCACTAAAAAACCCTTAGTGTGTGCAAGTATAATGGCTTAGTTATAATTAGTTGGAGTGTGCAACGCAGGCAGATGCGCTCTGCAAATGTCTTGGCACTAGTGGGACTATAGCAAAGTCCAATAGCCACGTATAGGATGCCACTAGGTACACTGAGTGTTTGCTAGTAAAATTGCTTAGTTTAAAAAAGTTGTAGTGTGCAATGCAGGCAGACGTGCTCTGCAAATGTCTTTGCACTAGTGGGACTATAGCAAAGTCCAATAGCCACGTATAGGATGCCACTAGGTACACTGAGTGTTTGCTAGTAAAATTGCTTAGTTTAAAAAACTTGGAGTGTGCAATGCAGGCAGATGTGCTCTGCTAATGTCTTTGCACTAGTGGGACTATAGCAAAGTCCAATAGCCACGTATAGGATGCCACTAGGTACACTGAGTGTGTGCTAGTATAATGGCTTAGTTATAATTCGTTGGAGTGTGCAACGCAGGCAGATGCGCTCTGCAAATGTCTTGGCACTAGTGGGACTATAGCAAAGTCCAATAGCCACGTATAGGATGCCACTAGGTACACTGAGTGTTTGCTAGTAAAATTGCTTAGTTTAAAAAAGTTGTAGTGTGCAATGCAGGCAGACGTGCTCTGCAAATGTCTTTGCACTAGTGGGACTATAGCAAAGTCCAATAGCCACGTATAGGATGCCACTAGGTTCACTGAGTGTGTGCTAGTATAATGGCTTAGTTATAATTAGTTGGAGTGTGCAACGCAGGCAGACGTGCTGCAAATGTCTTGGCACTAGTGGGACTATAGCAAAGTCCAATAGCCACGTATAGGATGCCACTAGGTACACTGAGTGTGTGCTAGTATAATGGCTTAGTTATAATTAGTTGGAGTGTGCAACGCAGGCAGACGTGCTGCAAATGTCTTGGCACTAGTGGGACTATAGCAAAGTCCAATAGCCACGTATAGGATGCCACTAGGTACACTGAGTGTGTGCTAGTATAATGGCTTAGTTATAATTAGTTGGAGTGTGCAACGCAGGCAGACGTGCTGCAAATGTCTTGGCACTAGTGGGACTATAGCAAAGTCCAATAGCCACGTATAGGATGCCACTAGGTACACTGAGTGTGTGCTAGTATAATGGCTTAGTTATAATTAGTTGGAGTGTGCAACGCAGGCAGACGTGCTGCAAATGTCTTGGCACTAGTGGGACTATAGCAAAGTCCAATAGCCACGTATAGGATGCCACTAGGTACACTGAGTGTGTGCTAGTATAATGGCTTAGTTATAATTAGTTGGAGTGTGCAACGCAGGCAGACGTGCTGCAAATGTCTTGGCACTAGTGGGACTATAGCAAAGTCCAATAGCCACGTATAGGATGCCACTAGGTACACTGAGTGTGTGCTAGTATAATGGCTTAGTTATAATTAGTTGGAGTGTGCAACGCAGGCAGACGTGCTGCAAATGTCTTGGCACTAGTGGGACTATAGCAAAGTCCAATAGCCACGTATAGGATGCCACTAGGTACACTGAGTGTGTGCTAGTATAATGGCTTAGTTATAATTAGTTGGAGTGTGCAACGCAGGCAGACGTGCTGCAAATGTCTTGGCACTAGTGGGACTATAGCAAAGTCCAATAGCCACGTATAGGATGCCACTAGGTACACTGAGTGTGTGCTAGTATAATGGCTTAGTTATAATTAGTTGGAGTGTGCAACGCAGGCAGACGTGCTGCAAATGTCTTGGCACTAGTGGGACTATAGCAAAGTCCAATAGCCACGTATAGGATGCCACTAGGTACACTGAGTGTGTGCTAGTATAATGGCTTAGTTATAATTAGTTGGAGTGTGCAACGCAGGCAGACGTGCTGCAAATGTCTTGGCACTAGTGGGACTATAGCAAAGTCCAATAGCCACGTATAGGATGCCACTAGGTACACTGAGTGTGTGCTAGTATAATGGCTTAGTTATAATTAGTTGGAGTGTGCAATGCAGGCAGACGTGCTGCAAATGTCTTGGCACTAGTGGGACTATAGCAAAGTCCAATAGCCACGTATAGGATGCCACTAGGTACACTGAGTGTGTGCTAGTATAATGGCTTAGTTATAATTAGTTGGAGTGTGCAACGCAGGCAGACGTGCTGCAAATGTCTTGGCACTAGTGGGACTATAGCAAAGTCCAATAGCCACGTATAGGATGCCACTAGGTACACTGAGTGTGTGCTAGTATAATGGCTTAGTTATAATTAGTTGGAGTGTGCAACGCAGGCAGACGTGCTGCAAATGTCTTGGCACTAGTGGGACTATAGCAAAGTCCAATATCCACGTATAGGATGCCACTAGGTTCACTGAGTGTGTGCTAGTATAATGGCTTAGTTATAATTAGTTGGAGTGTGCAACGCAGGCAGATGCGCTCTGCAAATGTCTTGGCACTAGTAGGACTATAGCAAAGTCCAATAGCCACGTATAGGATGCCACTAAAAAACACTTAGTGTGTGCAAGTATAATGGCTTAGTTATAATTAGTTGGAGTGTGCAACGCAGGCAGATGCGCTCTGCAAATGTCTTGGCACTAGTGGGACTATAGCAAAGTCCAATAGCCACGTATAGGATGCCACTAGGTACACTGAGTGTTTGCTAGTAAAATTGCTTAGTTTAAAAAAGTTGTAGTGTGCAATGCAGGCAGACGTGCTCTGCAAATGTCTTTGCACTAGTGGGACTATAGCAAAGTCCAATAGCCACGTATAGGATGCCACTAGGTACACTGAGTGTTTGCTAGTAAAATTGCTTAGTTTAAAAAACTTGGAGTGTGCAATGCAGGCAGATGTGCTCTGCTAATGTCTTTGCACTAGTGGGACTATAGCAAAGTCCAATAGCCACGTATAGGATGCCACTAGGTACACTGAGTGTGTGCTAGTATAATGGCTTAGTTATAATTAGTTGGAGTGTGCAACGCAGGCAGATGCGCTCTGCAAATGTCTTGGCACTAGTGGGACTATAGCAAAGTCCAATAGCCACGTATAGGATGCCACTAGGTACACTGAGTGTTTGCTAGTAAAATTGCTTAGTTTAAAAAAGTTGTAGTGTGCAATGCAGGCAGACGTGCTCTGCAAATGTCTTTGCACTAGTGGGACTATAGCAAAGTCCAATAGCCACGTATAGGATGCCACTAGGTACACTGAGTGTTTGCTAGTAAAATTGCTTAGTTTAAAAAACTTGGAGTGTGCAATGCAGGCAGATGTGCTCTGCTAATGTCTTTGCACTAGTGGGACTATAGCAAAGTCCAATAGCCACGTATAGGATGCCACTAGGTACACTGAGTGTGTGCTAGTATAATGGCTTAGTTATAATTAGTTGGAGTGTGCAACGCAGGCAGACGTGCTGCAAATGTCTTGGCACTAGTGGGACTATAGCAAAGTCCAATAGCCACGTATAGGATGCCACTAGGTACACTGAGTGTGTGCTAGTATAATGGCTTAGTTATAATTAGTTGGAGTGTGCAACGCAGGCAGACGTGCTGCAAATGTCTTGGCACTAGTGGGACTATAGCAAAGTCCAATAGCCACGTATAGGATGCCACTAGGTACACTGAGTGTGTGCTAGTATAATGGCTTAGTTATAATTAGTTGGAGTGTGCAACGCAGGCAGACGTGCTGCAAATGTCTTGGCACTAGTGGGACTATAGCAAAGTCCAATAGCCACGTATAGGATGCCACTAGGTACACTGAGTGTGTGCTAGTATAATGGCTTAGTTATAATTAGTTGGAGTGTGCAACGCAGGCAGACGTGCTGCAAATGTCTTGGCACTAGTGGGACTATAGCAAAGTCCAATAGCCACGTATAGGATGCCACTAGGTACACTGAGTGTGTGCTAGTATAATGGCTTAGTTATAATTAGTTGGAGTGTGCAATGCAGGCAGACGTGCTGCAAATGTCTTGGCACTAGTGGGACTATAGCAAAGTCCAATAGCCACGTATAGGATGCCACTAGGTACACTGAGTGTGTGCTAGTATAATGGCTTAGTTATAATTAGTTGGAGTGTGCAACGCAGGCAGACGTGCTGCAAATGTCTTGGCACTAGTGGGACTATAGCAAAGTCCAATAGCCACGTATAGGATGCCACTAGGTACACTGAGTGTGTGCTAGTATAATGGCTTAGTTATAATTAGTTGGAGTGTGCAACGCAGGCAGACGTGCTGCAAATGTCTTGGCACTAGTGGGACTATAGCAAAGTCCAATATCCACGTATAGGATGCCACTAGGTTCACTGAGTGTGTGCTAGTATAATGGCTTAGTTATAATTAGTTGGAGTGTGCAACGCAGGCAGATGCGCTCTGCAAATGTCTTGGCACTAGTAGGACTATAGCAAAGTCCAATAGCCACGTATAGGATGCCACTAAAAAACACTTAGTGTGTGCAAGTATAATGGCTTAGTTATAATTAGTTGGAGTGTGCAACGCAGGCAGATGCGCTCTGCAAATGTCTTGGCACTAGTGGGACTATAGCAAAGTCCAATAGCCACGTATAGGATGCCACTAGGTACACTGAGTGTTTGCTAGTAAAATTGCTTAGTTTAAAAAAGTTGTAGTGTGCAATGCAGGCAGACGTGCTCTGCAAATGTCTTTGCACTAGTGGGACTATAGCAAAGTCCAATAGCCACGTATAGGATGCCACTAGGTACACTGAGTGTTTGCTAGTAAAATTGCTTAGTTTAAAAAACTTGGAGTGTGCAATGCAGGCAGATGTGCTCTGCTAATGTCTTTGCACTAGTGGGACTATAGCAAAGTCCAATAGCCACGTATAGGATGCCACTAGGTACACTGAGTGTGTGCTAGTATAATGGCTTAGTTATAATTAGTTGGAGTGTGCAACGCAGGCAGACGTGCTGCAAATGTCTTGGCACTAGTGGGACTATAGCAAAGTCCAATAGCCACGTATAGGATGCCACTAGGTACACTGAGTGTGTGCTAGTATAATGGCTTAGTTATAATTAGTTGGAGTGTGCAACGCAGGCAGACGTGCTGCAAATGTCTTGGCACTAGTGGGACTATAGCAAAGTCCAATAGCCACGTATAGGATGCCACTAGGTACACTGAGTGTGTGCTAGTATAATGGCTTAGTTATAATTAGTTGGAGTGTGCAACGCAGGCAGACGTGCTGCAAATGTCTTGGCACTAGTGGGACTATAGCAAAGTCCAATATCCACGTATAGGATGCCACTAGGTTCACTGAGTGTGTGCTAGTATAATGGCTTAGTTATAATTAGTTGGAGTGTGCAACGCAGGCAGATGCGCTCTGCAAATGTCTTGGCACTAGTAGGACTATAGCAAAGTCCAATAGCCACGTATAGGATGCCACTAAAAAACACTTAGTGTGTGCAAGTATAATGGCTTAGTTATAATTAGTTGGAGTGTGCAACGCAGGCAGATGCGCTCTGCAAATGTCTTGGCACTAGTGGGACTATTGCAAAGTCCAATAGCCACGTATAGGATGCCACTAGGTACACTGAGTGTTTGCTAGTAAAATTGCTTAGTTTAAAAAAGTTGTAGTGTGCAATGCAGGCAGACGTGCTCTGCAAATGTCTTTGCACTAGTGGGACTATAGCAAAGTCCAATAGCCACGTATAGGATGCCACTAGGTACACTGAGTGTTTGCTAGTAAAATTGCTTAGTTTAAAAAACTTGGAGTGTGCAATGCAGGCAGATGCGCTCTGCTAATGTCTTTGCACTAGTGGGACTATAGCAAAGTCCAATAGCCACGTATAGGATGCCACTAGGTACACTGAGTGTGTGCTAGTATAATGGCTTAGTTATAATTAGTTGGAGTGTGCAACGCAGGCAGACGTGCTGCAAATGTCTTGGCACTAGTGGGACTATAGCAAAGTCCAATAGCCACGTATAGGATGCCACTAGGTACACTGAGTGTGTGCTAGTATAATGGCTTAGTTATAATTAGTTGGAGTGTGCAACGCAGGCAGATGTGCTGCAAATGTCTTGGCACTAGTGGGACTATAGCAAAGTTCAATATCCACGTATAGGATGCCACTAGGTTCACTGAGTGTGTGCTAGTATAATGGCTTAGTTATAATTAGTTGGAGTGTGCAACGCAGGCAGATGCGCTCTGCAAATGTCTTGGCACTAGTAGGACTATAGCAAAGTCCAATAGCCACGTATAGGATGCCACTAAAAAACACTTAGTGTGTGCAAGTATAATGGCTTAGTTATAATTAGTTGGAGTGTGCAACGCAGGCAGATGCGCTCTGCAAATGTCTTGGCACTAGTGGGACTATAGCAAAGTCCAATAGCCACGTATAGGATGCCACTAGGTACACTGAGTGTTTGCTAGTAAAATTGCTTAGTTTAAAAAAGTTGTAGTGTGCAATGCAGGCAGACGTGCTCTGCAAATGTCTTTGCACTAGTGGGACTATAGCAAAGTCCAATAGCCACGTATAGGATGCCACTAGGTACACTGAGTGTTTGCTAGTAAAATTGCTTAGTTTAAAAAACTTGGAGTGTGCAATGCAGGCAGATGCGCTCTGCTAATGTCTTTGCACTAGTGGGACTATAGCAAAGTCCAATAGCCACGTATAGGATGCCACTAGGTACACTGAGTGTGTGCTAGTATAATGGCTTAGTTATAATTCGTTGGAGTGTGCAACGCAGGCAGATGCGCTCTGCAAATGTCTTGGCACTAGTGGGACTATAGCAAAGTCCAATAGCCACGTATAGGATGCCACTAGGTACACTGAGTGTTTGCTAGTAAAATTGCTTAGTTTAAAAAAGTTGTAGTGTGCAATGCAGGCAGACGTGCTCTGCAAATGTCTTTGCACTAGTGGGACTATAGCAAAGTCCAATAGCCACGTATAGGATGCCACTAGGTACACTGAATGTTTGCTAGTATAATGGCTTACTTAGAATGAGTTGGAGTGTGCAGAGGACAAGAGGGTACAGTGGCAGGATTGTGGTGCTCTGGGTAGAGGAATGGAAGCCTGCCTTTCTATTCCCTCCTAATGGTGAAATGCAGGGAGGAAATCCCTGACCTGGGCTACACAGACGCTGTTGCTGTTTGCAGGACCTGTCACTTATGGCTCTCTGACCCTGCCGCTTTGAGCCCTTAAAAGGACTGATAGAAAGTGCTTTCCCTAAGCTGTCTAACACTGTGTATGCAGCGCATACAGCTGTATCGGCTATAGGACTCAGGAGGACGGAGCTGCGACACTGATGTCTGACACCAAAGACGCAGAAGGCAGATAATGGCGTTCGTGAAGAAAATGTCCGGTTTTATAATGCAGGGACATGTGACATGCAGATCCTATCACACATGCCGTTGCTTCTCTGGCTCAAAGTCCACTTAGGTGTGTGTGTGTCTGTGATTGGCTGACATGCTGGCCCGCCCCACAAGACGCGCGCGCTTAGGGAAGGAAGACAAGAAAAAAAAAAAAAAAAATGGCGATCGCCATTATAGAAACAGCAGTGATCTGAAGGCGCTGTTCACGCACACTATACACTGAAATGTGATAATAGTTTGATTCACAGAGTGACTTACACTATTACAGCAGAAACCAAGCTAGGATTTAGCTGTTTTTTGGCTGCTAGAACCGTTCTCGAACGTTTCTAGAACTATCGAGCTTTTGCAAAAAGCTCGAGTTCTAGTTCGATCTAGAACATGCCCCAAAATCACTCGAGCCGCGAACTGGAGAACCACGAACCACGAACCGCGCTCAACTCTAGTCACCACACTCTTTACATTGGTATTCCAAGTTATGTAAGTCTAGCAAAAAGAAGGGTTTCGGTTGTGCCTCAAACCAGGCAACTGTAGCCGCCATGGCCTCAGAAATGGTGTGAAATTTGGTACCCTTAAGGTGTTTCTTCAGGTTTGAAAACAGATAATAGTCGGAGGGAGCTAGATCTGGTGAATAAAGTGGGTGGTCAACCAGCTGGAAGCCCAGCTCTTCCAGTTTAGCCGTAGTCGCTTGTGCAGTGTGAGCTGGGGCGTTGTCTTGTAGAAGCAAGATTCCTTTAGACAGAGTGACACGCCATTTGGCCTTCAGAGCTGCCTTCAATTGGTCCAAAAGTTCAATGTAATACCTTGTATTGATGGTGGAACCCTTTTGAAGGTAGTCCACTAGCAGCACGTCCTCCTTATCCCAGAACACAGACGCCATCACCTTAGTGATTTTTGCACCCTAAACTTTTTTGGACGAGTAGAACCACTGTGCCTCCACTCTTGACTGCTCCTTGTTTTCAGGGTTATTCAAATAAATCCAGGTCTCATCCATAGTGACCAGTGGATCCAGGAAGTTCTTATCAGTCCGGAAACGCTGACAAATGTACCGGGAAGTTTTCACTCGCATGTTTCTCTGATCTGTTGTCAAACATTTGGGGATTCACTTTGCAGATAGTCCTATCACCATGAATATCCTTTGTGGACTTTGCTTGCAGAAACAAGAATTTTTTCACTCCTCTGTTCTCAGTTGCCGTGACTATAACATTAGCCTCCACCATTTTGTTTTCCCGCGTGCGTAGAACACTGTTGCCATAAGAAACAAACACAACACTTTTAAAACATATATTAGACACATAAGGCTTTCATGTGATGAAACATTCGTTACCATAGAAATGAAAACGCATTTTTTTTTGTCAAACGCAGTGTTTACATTTGTCAAAAGTCTGCCAGAGGGTGCAGTTTTATTGCCAAACCAGAACGCAGCGTGCGCACATACTTTTATGAAATTGATGACTTATGTGCTGTTGGTTGAAGAGGCTACTCTACAGCACCTGAACAGTCTGGTTGAAGTGGTGGTGAGGTACTTGTAAGCTTCTTATGTGTAACAGGTTTTTTTGCACATTCTGACCAGATGATTATTTGGTAGTTTGTAGGCTTTGCATGGAGAAAATAAGCTGTGGATCGCTTGTAAGGCTATGTGCCCACATTGCATTTTTATGTGCAGAAAATCTTACAGCCAGGAGCAGTGCCCGAGCTGCTTCCAGCATTTTAACGCACTAAATGCTGTGATCTGTGAGATCACAGCATTCAGGACGCAGGGAGAAGAATTGATTACCTCTCCCTGGCGATCGGGTCGCTGTAATGTGATTACAGGGACCCAACCATTGCCATGGTAACCCTGTGTCGTCACCATGACTACCCCGGGTTACTGAGGTACAGATCACCTCATAGACTGGGGCACCTATGTCACCAGAGTTCTCTGCAACAAGGTCCTGCGGTAATCACCAGGCCTACGTGCAGGGAACCCTGGTGATCCGCCGGCATGAACTCGATTTACCTTGTGATGTTGCCGTACTTCCCTGAAGCAAGGTCCCGCGATAAAGACCGTGAGGCCTACATGCAGGGAACCTCGGTCAGATCATAAGGATCTGCAGGAAACCCCTGTGATCTACAGGCATGAATTTGATTAACCTTGTCTTATTACCCTGCAGCAAGGTCCCGTAGTAAAGGCTGCAGTAATGCAGTAATGCAGTAATGAGCTGCAGGGAACCCCAGTGATGTAAAAAAAAGCACATACAAATGCAGAAAAAAGCAACGTGGGCATTTCACATGCATTTTTTCTTATGTTATTCAATGACTCCATTAAAGTCAATTGGTAAGAAAAGCAGGAAAAAATGCAGAAACAATTGACATGCTGCTTCTTTTTCAAAAAGACTGCAAAAACTGCAAGGAAAAAAAGAAGCAACATGGGCACAACAAGTTGTAAGGGGTGGACGGACCCCTTACACGGAGGCGCAGTTTTCCCCCTGAAGATACCCCACGCTGGGGGTAACTAAAGATGTTAATGTTAATTGTGTTTGACAGTATTGACGGGTTTTCCCCCCCCTAGATGTCAGGGTGGGACGGCTGTCCCCATAGGAAAAGTACAGGAGAGAGGAGGAGCTGGACAGTCTAGGGGGAGGGTGGGAGGTCGCTGTAGTAAAATCGAGAGAGAGGAGTTTAGTTTTCTGCTGGGACGGGGGAGAAGGAGCAACGGGGGCAGAGTGTGGGAGCGACTGTGGCAAATAGCCAGAGAGAGGAAAAGGAAAGTGTCCTGATCGGGAACCAGCAGTGTAAAGGTGGGACCCGAAGAGACCTAGCCGGCGAAGCAGAAGTGTGTGGGTCAAGTCTGCATGTAGCCGGAGTGTGGGCCTAGGTGAAGGAAACGAGAGTAGCCGGGCAAGGCCCCGGAATAGAGAAAACAGGAACAGTTTCCCCGGCAGGAATTGTGATTTGACGCTGCAAGATTTGTGTACCGAGACTGTTTCTTTGAAGATTATGTGCAATAAAATGCCTTTTGGTTCAGCTGATGCCTGCCTGCGGAGTTTTCCTGAGTCTGTCAGCGTGCTCCTGCCATCCACACTCTGCCCCACAAAACATTCCCCTGTCCCAATAGTGACGGCTGGGCCGGGGGTTAGCCTGATACATGAAGCGGCCATCACAGCGACGCCCGAGGCACCCCTGGCACCCCGTTACAAGTGGCGTAGTCGGCAGGATGCGGACTATCTGCGGAGGGTCCCGATCCAAGAATGTGAAGATCAAGTGGTGCCTAAGGCGTTGGACCAGTCGCAAGACGGCGCTAAGATGGCCGCCGTCTTCACGAACACAGTGAGCGCGCGGAAAATTGGCGCCAAACGAAAAACCCTGAGCTGGCCGGCGAAGAAAAAGAAGTGCAGAGTGCGCCGCCCAAAGAGGGGAGGTACTGGCCCCAAGATGCTGCTGAAGACTAAAGACATGGACGGCGTTACAGAAAAAAAGAGGCGTCGCCTATGCTGGGTCGACCTGGTGAGTGAGGCTAGGGGTGGAGTGTATACAAGAGCGGGAAAGGAAGGCCCGCCTCCACTTTCCCCGGTGCCTGTACAGGAGACGCCAACTCAGCAGCTGGCACTAAGTAAAATGGAGACGCAGACGAAGAAGCGAGCTGCAGCGGGCGCGCTGGTGACAACCAGCCTGGGAAGAGGACGCCCGAGGCAGAGCGTAGCCGAGCAGGCACTTACCATAAAGTTACCGGCTGTGCCAGGAGGTCTGGAGCGGCCCGCAAAAGTTACGTGGGTCACTTCGTGGGATGCCGTGACCGGTGAAACATCCACGGAAGTACGGGCCACTTACAAGACTCAACTGCAGCCGGGAAGCGAGACACTGGGAACACCCCTCCAGAGTCCGGAGGTGGTTACGCCAGCCAAGGTAGGACCTCCAACCCCCACAGAAGTTCCGGCCCCGGGAGAGCAACATGTCCCGGAGCTTGAAGAAGATGAGTGGGGATTTTTCTGGGAGCCGGTGGAGCCAGCGCCCCTAACCCGACGACAGTCCCCGCCGCCTGAGATAGACCCGGTGCAAGAAAGGCTTCTGGCCGAGACCGTGGCCAGGGAGATGATGGCCAGACCCCTTAGTGAAAAATTTGACCGGCAGTGTAGCATTGGCACTGTGGTCAAGTTTAATCAGGCCGAGGGATACGGGTTTATAGAAGACGATGAGACCGGGGATCACTTCTTTTATAATCGGGTCAATCTGGACATTGAGGGGTTACCCCAACGTCTCCATACTCTATACCCGGGGGAGAAAGTGAAGTTCCGGAGAGAAGTGGGATGCCGGGGCCTATTTGCCGTAGTTGTGACCCGGATGCCCACTGTCCAGGAGGCCGCGCAGTGGCAACAGGAGATCGAGTGGGAGGAATGTCAGTACCGGAGACGTACGCAGCAGAGACCGGTGCTGGCTGAAGCTTGTCGGCCAAGAAACATTCTGGCGGTGTCGCCAGAAGTAGTTACAGGACCGGTAGCCGAGCTGGAAAAGGGAACACCGGCGTTATTGGCGATTCGCCAGAGTATGGTGATGCACCTGGTGGTCGTTGTTGGCAGTCCCCAGCCGTCCCGTCCAGCTACCCCGTCACCCCCGCCGGGGGCCGAGGAGTCAAAACCGGAGACAGAGGAATCAGAGTCACAGGCCAATTATGAACCGTTCCGAAGGCTGCGCCGCTTGCCAGGCCAATCCCTCTCCGATCATGTGAGGGCCCAGCGGGCTGAATGGCTGCGCGCCTACCACCCCGCGTGAACCATAGCGATCGGAGGTGATGGACATATATGTGTTGAGAACCGGGATTGTTAAAAAAAAAAAAAACGGTGAAGATTTATAGTTGCAGCAACGTTTAAGCTACTGAGCCCGGAAGGAGCCTGATGCCAGACTGTGCAAAGACTCCCTCCGTGACTGTTACGGAGATCTTATTGTCTGTTGCTTCCTGCCTACAAAGACCGGGAGTGCTGAGAGAGCCTCCAGGCAGAAGACCAGCTAAGACCGAGAGCGCCTGTTGGGGGCCTCCGGGCAAACATGCTACAAAGACTGGGAGCTCCCTTGGAGGGACTCCGGGCGCCGGACTTGTGTGCCCATTGGTTGTGGTTTTTATGTGAAGGTTTTAAAGTTTTATAAAGAGATTGCCTTGCTGGTTAGGTTTTGTCTTACAGATACGAGCCTTGCCGGGAGGCTAAGGCAAAAAGAGGGGAGGAATGTAAGGGGTGGACGGACCCCTTACACGGAGGCGCAGTTTTCCCCCTGAAGATACCCCACGCTGGGGGTAACTAAAGATGTTAATGTTAATTGTGTTTGACAGTATTGACGGGTTTCCCCCCCCCTAGATGTCAGGGTGGGACGGCTGTCCCCATAGGAAAAGTACAGGAGAGAGGAGGATCCGGACAGTCTAGGGGGAGGGTGGGAGGTCGCTGTAGTAAAATCGAGAGAGAGGAGTTTAGTTTTCTGCTGGGACGGGGGAGAAGGAGCAACGGGGGCAGAGTGTGGGAGCGACTGTGGCAAATAGCCAGAGAGAGGAAAAGGAAAGTGTCCTGATCGGGAACCAGCAGTGTAAAGGTGGGACACGAAGAGACCTAGCCGGCGAAGCAGAAGTGTGTGGGTCAAGTCTGCATGTAGCCGGAGTGTGAGCCTAGGTGAAGGAAACGAGAGTAGCCGGGCAAGGCCCCGGAATAGAGAAAACAGGAACAGTTTCCCCGGCAGGAATTGTGATTTGACGCTGCAAGATTTGTGTACCGAGACTGTTTCTTTGAAGATTATGTGCAATAAAATGCCTTTTGGTTCAGCTGATGCCTGCCTGCGGAGTTTTCCTGAGTCTGTCAGTGTGCTCCTGCCATCCACACTCTGCCCCACAAAACATTCCCCTGTCCCAATAGTGACGGCTGGGCCGGGGGTTAGCCTGATACATGAAGCGGCCATCACAGCGACGCCCGAGGCACCCCCGGCACCCCGTTACAAAGTCACGAATCTTATAGTTGATTTTGTTGGGCTGAAGAAGGGGACTGAATCCCAGAAATGTGAAGACCTATGGAATAAAGAATGTTTTATTAATCAACAATTCTCCTTATTGGTGGTAGTGCGGCGTTAATCACACTTCTTCTCTCCAGTACCGAATATTAACCTACTTGGGGCTCCTCATCATCTTTAATTCCTTCCTAGGGGTTGTGACTTCTCACAACCTTGCCAGCTGAGTGTTACCCTTCACACACCACTACTTTCAATCTGGTTTGACCCTATTGCACTTTCTCCTCCTAGTAAATTCACCTTTGCCATTTAACATTGCTTGAATCCTTGTGGGCATGCTCTTGATCAGATTCAAGAAGGTCTTGACCAAAATCTGATCCTAGGTCTCTTCTACACATTCCCAGTGTTGGAGCATACTGGTTGACTCACCTGGGTATGTATATTTCTCCAACTCCACCCACAAGTGTTTCATTGGGTTGAGGTCTGGGGACAGTGGGGGCCAATCCAACACCTCTACTTCATTGTCATTGAAACCTTTCTTCATCAATCTCGACATATTCTTCAGGTCGTTGTCCTGCTGGAATACTATATTATCTTTTTCATACCCATAGTACTCAAGTGTACGAAGTAACTCATCTTGTGTGATACATATAGCTGAGCTTTGAAACAACCATTGATCCTGGTCAAGTATGCAATGCCTTTGGCTGTGAAAAAAAACCCATATCATCAGGTTTTCTCCACCAAATTTGACAGTTCCTTCAATTTCTTGATCTGTTAGTCCCTTTATCACTTGTTTCTTCCACTCATTTGCACCTATCAGAGCCTAGTCTGAGTCATCTCATCGGTTCAAATCACCTATTTCCAGTCTCCAATTGACCACTTTTCATTCTTTTTTGGCAAAATTGAGCCAACACTTCTTATGATGTTATTGAAATTGAGACTTCTTCACTTTATCTTGGTTGACCAGTACAGACTTGTCCAACAAGCTTGATCCCACTATTATGAAGTATTCAAACTAGCTCCACTGCCATGTTTGTCAGGCCAGATCTGATAGAGCTTGTGATGAGCCGACTTGTGATGAGCCAACTGTCATGGCACTCACACGATGCAGTTCTGCAATTTTTTGGGCCGAGAGACCGCTATCGATGATGCCGTTTCTCTTTTCTTGGGAAATCTACTTGTCTGCTCCTCAATGCAGACTAGTGACCTTTCGCTTAGGAATCATCCTAATAACACACTGAGGTATTAGGGAATGTGAGAACAGGTTGTAATTTGTAGTAAACAGGAATAAAAAGATTTTTCCACCACCAGGAGCAAAACAGTAATAATGCAGTGACATGCCAAGAATCTGCATAACTAATCATATGCTAAATAGTTGAAGGGCAAATTTATGTATGAGATAGCCAAGATGATTGTCTATAAAATGATGGTAGTCTCATGTTCGAAACTGAAGGAGATGGTGAGATATGGAGCCTGAAAGTCAAAAGTTCAAGACATTGTTACCCTTCTGCTTGTCAGTTTATTGAAGTGTAAAGGAAATGATTAATGGTTTTCTAAATATTTTAAAAATATAAATCAGAAATTGTGTCTTGCATTTATATCCCCCCCCTTCCCCGATTCAATACCTTGTAGGACCATCTTTTGCTGAAATTATTGTTGCAAGTCTTTGGGGTATGCTTCTACCAGCATTGCACATCTAGAGGCTGACATTTTTGCCCATTTGTCTTTGTCAAATAGCCTTAGATCAGTGATATTGGATGGAGGAGTCTGTGATCAGCAATTTTCAAATCTTGTCACATAATTTCAGTGGTATTTACAGTAAGTCTGGACTTTGACTGTAAAATCCAAAAATATGAATATGCTTTGATCTAAATTATGCCCGTCTTTGCAGTCAGGTGCTGGTCTTTCTCTGCCCCTTTCTTCTTTGAGGTTTGCTGGCACATAGCAAGGTGAGTTACTGCAGTTTGGGACCAGTGTGATTGGGTACACCTTGTCACGGTGGGATGACTCAAGCGTTTTGGATCATTTTTTTTTAACTATGTACCCTATTTTTTTTTCCTATGTGTTGTTCTCTGTTTACTTAAAGGAAATCTGTCACCAGGTTTTGCTCCCCCATCTGAGAGAAGCATAATGTAGAGACAGAGACCCTGATTCCAGCGATGTGTCACTTACTGTATATACTGCAATTCTCTAGTAGAGTGGTATATGGAAAAATTGAAAATAAAGCACTCACTGGCAAAAAAATTATGTAAATGCTGTTATTGGTGATTGACAGCTACATCTAAATAGTTAAAATCAACAAAAAATACAAATATAATATAATCATAAAATCATGGAGAGGCAGAGGTGAAGGGGTGAAGAAATTGCTCAATTAGAACCTGGTTTTCAAGGCTTTTTAAGCCCTTCCTGTAGTGTAGTTACATACAATTGTCCCCCTTGAAAAAGCTGCCACTTGATGCAGCGAAACGTGCGTTGGTGCACATCCACCATTAGGTGACATTCTTCCTACGTTTAAGGTATGCTGACAAAATAAGGTTCACAGCAGCTCTTACAAATGTTATGATTACTTTCTTTTTATGTATACCAGCAACAATATTTCCTATTATGAGGCTCACCACTCAATACTATTAACCCCTAAACTGTTTGAAAGTATGTGAATCTCCTTTTCTAACTTTTACCTCCTTTTCAGTGCTTCCCCTTTCCATCTTCAGTCCTATAAATAAGTCACCCTTTTTTTGGTGCTTACCAATATGTGACAATTGAGCAATTTCTTCTCCCACTTCCCCTCTGCCTCTCAATGATTTTAGGTTTGTATTTTTTGTGAGTTTTGTCAAGCGTAATAAAATGGATTTTGTTTATAATATGTCTTTTTGGAGCTTATACCTTTGTTTCCTCCTATTATAATAGTGTCCATGAAGTTTGTACCTAACCCAGTGACCATCACAAGTTGAGCCTCTAGTGTCTACATATAATGGAAGGATTAATATCAATATACGTAATTTGGACGTGTCCATGTGTCTGTGCACAATGAGTCATCCACAGCCCTATGTTGCCGAGGCAACCATCCACAGCCCTATGTTGCCAAGACAACATTGTGAGGCAACATTGTGAGCCAATATTGAGGGAACACTGAGGCAACAGTGTGAGGCAATATGTTGCCGAGGCAACACTGTAAGGCAACACTGAGGCAACAATGTGAGGCAACATGTTGAAGAAGCAACACTGTGAGGGAACATTGTGAGGAAACACTGAGGCAACAGTGTGAGGCAATATTAAGGCAACAGTGTGAGGCAATATGTTGCCGAGGAAATGTTGCGGGTGGGGGCCAGACCATAGCTAAGGGGATGCTCAGATCCAGGGCTTTACTGTGGCTCGAGTGGAGACCGGACCCGGGCTCGAGCAGCGGTCCGCCGCCCACAAGTGAAAAAGGGGATATTTACAAGGGAGATTGTCTGTGACGCCATCCATGATGTGTGGTGAGGTGTGGCACCACTGCTGCTGTTGTGGGGCACCCGAGGGCGATGGGATGGCAGCTGGATGTTAACCCCTCCATGGATAGGGATGGATGTCCCAGGGCCCAGTGTCTCTGTGGGGGGGGGGTTGCAGGGAGCAGTCTTTAGGAGGCAGGAAATAGGTAACTTACAGTTGGTAGTCGTGGTGCTGGATGAGGCTGTACTAATGTGGAGGATCAGTAAACACAGAGTCCTTTTGTAAACCAAACTGCCGGTGTCCGAGAGCCATGGGCGAGTAGTGTCCGGGTTCCACACACGGTGCAATGAGCAGGGGCTCTCTTTGTTGCACTGCACTTCATAGCCTGCTTAGCTCCTATGGTTGGAACGGGGAGTCCACTCCCCTGCACTAGTCCGGGTTCCCGTTCACGATGCCAGCGGGCCACTACCCTGCCCCAGTCCACTTCGGGTCCCCTCGTAATGCCTGACTTGTTCCCGCAGTCCAGGGGCTCCAACCCCTGACCACTCTGCTCCTTTCTCTGCATAATCCTTTGGCACATAGCTTGCTCTTTTTCTTTCCCTCCAGCAGCCCAGGAGACACGCCCTCACTGCTCTGCTTCTCTCCTACAACTCAACTCAACTCCTTCCCTCCTGCTCTCTTCACTTCCCACCCTGGGGTGGGGGGGGGCGGCTGCTCATATTCACCATGTGGAATTACCAAGGAGGATGCACTATTCTGTGACTACCTGGCTAGGCCAGGGCGTCACAGCAACACTGTGAGGCAACATTGTGAGGCAACACGAGGCAACAGTGTGAGACAACATTACAAAGATAGATCAAATTGATCGCGCTGCTGCACGTACAAAAGTGAATCGCATACGGATGCGTAACCTACGTCTTAATGAAACAGTAGATGAACTAAATTGTCAAAGAACTGCTGATGCATCCTGATAGAGGGCAGCCAGAGCAAGAGAAAGGAATGAAGTAACTGAATCACATAGAACATCTAATGCTGCATGACAACGAGCAACACGCAATGCACAAACTGAGACACAAATTTCACAAAGACGAGAACAAGATAGAATACGTGTCGCAAAAGCAAGAGCCACTCGACGACGGCAAGTTACTAGTGCTATCTGATAGCGCTACTTCGATTGAAAGAGCACAGATAGCGCTATTGTCACGCTCCCGATGCCTCGGCACTGCTCCTTACCTACTGAGCCGGTCTCACCATCACACCACCGCTCCTTGCTCACTGAGCTGGTCCCTGCATCGCACCACCGCTCCGTACCTACTGAGCAAGTCACACCTGCATCGCACCACCGCTCTGCACTCACTGATCCAGTCTCGCCATCACACCACCACCCTTGCTCACTGGTCCAGTCCATGCGTCCACCGGTCACACCGGCCGCTCCCGCTCTTGCTCCCCTGAGTCCTATTCCAGGTCTCAGGAGTCTGACTCTGACTGATGCCTCTGTATAGGACCGGGCCGCGCCCACTCACCTGGTCTTATAGGCCCAGCACTGCTGCAACAGGAAATGACCAGAGGCTGTGCTGGGTATATAAGACTGGCCTTTCCATGTGGGCGGGGCCTGATCATCGCTTGTGTTTCTTTGCTTTGTCTTGTGAGCTAGGTGCTCAGGTCCTTTGTTCCTGTTTCCTGCATTACTGCCTTAAAATATTCTGTGACCCTAGTGACCTGGTCCTGTCTTTGCTTCCTGTTACCTGCACCTGTTCCTGTACTGTCCTATGGGACTCCATGACCCTGGTGACCTGGTTCTTCCCATTCCTGCCATGCTAGTGCTCCAGCTACCGTGTACCCTGCTCTCCAGGTGGGGTGCTCGGTCCAGTGGATCCACCTCCTGGGCCTACCAGTCCTCCCCGGCCCTCACAGTATGATCAGGCCATGGATTCCGCTGAAGCACAGAAATCAGAGCTGGCTGAGCTGCGCTAGGAGCTGGCGCAACAGCACAAAACCCTGAACCGGATGCTAAAGTTCATGACGTCCGTGGAGCACCGGTTATATGCGCTGCAGGCCGCCTCCTCGTCTCAGTCCATGCAGCAACCAGTCTCCAGGTCCGAACCAGTTGTCTCCACGGCCTCGCAACTTTGCCTTGCTGCTCCGTCTCGCCACGCAGGGGATCCCAAGTCCTGCCGAGGCTTCCTGAACCAGTGCTCCTTTGCACTTCCAGTTGCTCCCGCACTTGCTCGCCTCAGGCCAGGCCAAGGTGGCGTTCCTGATGTCACACCTGGAAGGCGAAGCCCTGGCTTGGATTAACCCCCTGTGGGAAAATGAGGACCTGATGATCACCGACATCCAGAAGTTCCTGCGAGCCTTCAGGAGTACCTTCGACGAACCCGGACGAACTACCACAGTGACCTCTACGCTCCTCCGGCTACGCCAAGGGACCCAAACAGTCGGCCAGTATGCCATACAGTTCCACACGCTCGCTTCGGAGCTGGGCTGGAACAATGAGGCCTTAACGGCGGTCTTTTGGGAGGTTTCTCTGGTCGTATTAAAGACGAACTCACCGGCCGTGACGTTCCACGCACCTTGGATGCTTTGATTTCCCTGGCCACCCGGATTGACCTCCATTTTCTGGAGCATGCCCAGGAGGTAGTCCTGGAGAAGCGACCACCTTGCCACGTCTTGCCCCCACAGAAACCTACTGCACCCTTGTCCCTGCCTTTACGCGAATCGTCACCAGAACCCATGCAAGTGGACCGTCTGACCCAAGCCAAGCAACGCTGTGCAGAACGGCTCGACCGGGGCCTGTGCTTCTATTGTGGAGACGGGTCACATATGCTTCGAACATGCCCTGAGAGACCTGGTAGACCCCAGGCCCAAGGGATGGTGGGAACCGCCACCCTTGCCACCGGAATCCCTTCAGTCCTAGTTAAACAGACGGTTCAGGTGACGACAGAGGGGACCCGGTTTTCGGCAGAGGCCCACATCGATTCCGGGGCAGCAGGCAACTTTATCCACCAGGCCACGGTAGACAAATACCATGTCACTCCGCTGAAGAAGCCCCTCTGGTTCGCCTCCGTAGATGGCAAACCGCTCTATGAACCTGTCCGGTGTACCACCGAGCCCGTGAACCTCCAGGTTGGCACTTCGCATACAGAGACCATCGCCTTTTATGTGATTCCGAGGATGGCTCCTGAGCTCCTGTTGGGCCTGCCCTGGCTGAAACTCCATGAAAAGTAAAGAAAAAAAGTATTCAGCTCACCCATGTAAGGTCCTCCAGTCTGCAGTTGATGCACGTAGTCCTGCGGACAGGCAGGTCCAACTTCAGAGTAAACGGTAATAGAAAATGAGTGGGACTCAGCACCAATATGGATGAATAAAAATCTTCATGCTTTATTTGAAAAGTTTAAAAATAAACTACGCTACGTCATATGATTATTATATATATATATGAAATATAATCATAGGTTTTTTTTTTTTTTGGTTTTTTTTATTCTACCTCACCTCCAATATCAATGGCCATATGAACATTTTGTGTGATAGATATATACTGAGAAAACAATCAGAAAATATGAATATTAACACAAAAGGATAATGTGAATTTATTGGAGAATTACTCATATCTCAGAGTAGGATATAAATCTCATTAATAATTATCATAACTGAATTCCTGGATATCCTATGTTTTATATGTTTCTTCCATCGTACACATGTGTACACACTGGACACATGTGTACATAGAGCTCATATAGCTACACATACAAAATATAGAATTAAAAATAAAAACTAAAATAAAAATGTTATATTTTTTTTTTTTTTTTTTTTTTATAATTCTGAATTCCTGGATATCCTATGTTTTATATGTTTCTTCCATCGTACACATGTGTACACACTGCACACATGTGTACATAGAGCTCATATAGCTACACATACAAAATATAGAAATAAAAATAAAAACTAAAATAAAAATATATTTTTTTTTTTTTTTTTTCCTTCATATGTCTATAATATATAAAATCCTATACTGGAGACGATATAATATCTAGTCCACATACATGTATTTCTATTTCTATCTATCTTTTTCTTTGCCCTGCACCCACAGAGCACATGCATTTATATGCATGTGTACACATACCATCTATATAACATATATCCACTTATTATAATATCTGCATGAGCATCTTTTCATAGACCAATGAAATAATCTTTTTTGTTTCCTTAGTGAAATAATTGCTATACGAAATATATGGGTGGGTGGAATGGTGCACATATACACATGTATGCTTGCATTGACCTTATTTTCAGGTCTTTTTGTAATCTAAGAATTGTTTTTCATGAATTCCCCAGTAGATATACATACGCATATGGGGTTAAGAGAATCCAATGATATACCAACCCTCTTACTAATTTGCATGTTTTCGGGTGGACTCCCTTCCTGTTTTCCATCTTGCTCTTGTATTTCATTGCTTCTTAAGATGCTATATATATCTCTTGCCTCCCATCCTACATGGCTTATGATTAAGGACTGTTTTTAAATTCCCCTTTTGTGTCCGAATTGCGTCAAGCCGCACGGCAAGTCGCATGGCGATTTTGGATGATTTGTGACCCTTTTCTTTATTTTTAAACTTTTCAAATAAAGCATGAAGATTTTTATTCATCCATATTGGTGCTGAGTCCCACTCATTTTCTATTACCGTTTACTCTGAAGCTGGACCTGCCTGTCCGCAGGACTACGTGCATCAACTGCAGACTGGAGGACCTTACATGGGTGAGCTGAATACTTTTTTTCTCTACTTTCCCTGTTTTTGGCGTTTTTTATTCGCGCCCACCCTTGAATTTGTTCTAACATATACTGGATTTATAATGCTACGAAACGCTTTAATATATATCTCCAGCTATGCACATATAACTATAAGAATCTAACATATATAAGAGTTTTTCTACTATTTTGGTCACAAATCATACCTGACGCCTGCCGAACATCAGCACTTTTTTGTCATCAAGCATATATATACATATATATATATATATTTTTTACAAAGAGCAAATTATGGATATCTCATCATTTGACAATGAGGAGAGGCGAAAAAAACTTGAATCCATTTTTTCTGATAATATTGTGGACACACCTGATTTTCCCCTTGGCTCAGAAAAAACTTATACCTTTTGGGACCTTGAAAAAGCGTTCACACAGAGACTCAGGACCTGGTGGGACTCAGCCACTCTCAAAAAGTACATTGAAAAATCCATAATCCCACGTGGCTTAAGAATAAAGAAGTTCCCCACCTTTATATTCCACCAAGATTTTCAGACAGAGTGGAATAATATTCTTACCACCTGTTCACTCAACCTCATGAATCTCATCATCAAGGAGGAGGAAGAAAGACTAAAATCTTTTGACATACAAATTAATGAAATTCAAGATTTCTTGAACAAAAATTATGATGCAGTGGATTATAAAAAACTCCATGATAAATTCCTCATTAATATCCATAGAATTGAAGATAATCTCATTCAATACAAACAAAGAAAGTATAAGAGGGATACTAATGATTACAGTACCAACCAAGTTTATTCTTGGAATACGTCAAAAAGATCCATCTTGAAATACCGCAAGGATTATAATCCTAAGGAAAAGTCTGTAATATTTACTTCAACCGACCTGGATACCACAGGTGGAAGTGGCAGTTCATTGGATTCAGATAGGAGTTCAAATATTGCTGAAGGTGCGATTCCCAAGAAGTCAAAAAACGGAATGGCCATCGAAGAGGAAGGAAGCATCAGATGTGCGGTAAAATTCACTCCTCGACGCACCAACAGAAACCGGCATCAGAGGTATTGAGTACATCCAATCATGCTGAGTTTTCCGTTATAAATCTATCTGCATGTTCTATCAGCTCTGCTCAATTACAGGTTCTTAAAAAGGGTCTGAATTTTGCCCCTACATCCCGGGCCGATTTGTTTCAGACCATTAAGGACATTAACATATTTATCAGAAACCTTACGGTTAAAAAACATTTTCTTTCATCTGAACAGAGCCGTGCTGATACTGCTTCCACCTCCAGTGACGCCAGTGAAGTATCCTCCTTTCCATTACATATGAGTCTCAGGGAACATATCTCCACAAAAATCCTGTCTGAAATGGACAACTCCAATAGTCCTGAACTTCATATTTCTCCGTTTAAAACAACGAATAAGGATTTTTATCCAGTGGCTTCACGTGTTCCCATCATGGACACATACCAGGATCTAATGGAAACCGAAATAAAAAATATTCTTTCCTCCAGTTCTGCATCGTCCAACAATCTTACCACCCATGAGTGCAAAGCTCTTAAGGATTTGAGTAAAAACCCTTATATCACCATAAGAGCAGCCGATAAGGGTGGCTCAGTGGTCATTCTCGACAGTTCGCTGTATGAGAGAGAAATTATGCACATGTTGGAGGATCCTACCACTTATAAACGGCTCACATCTGATCCTACAGAAGCCTTTTCCAGGAAATTAAATACCATTCTTGACCAAGGATTGTCTTTGGGTATTTTTGATAAATCAACCCGTGATTTCCTGATTAATGATGTTCCTGTATGTCCGATCTTTCAAGGACTTCCCAAAACCCACAAGGGTCTCTTTCCACCACCACTACGACCTATTGTAGCCAGCACCAATTCTCTCACAAGTCGGACCTCAGATTGGCTAGATAACATCTTACAGCCTCTTGTAAAAGATTCAGCTGGCTACATCAGGGATTCTAAACATTTGTTACAAATTCTTCCTGCCTTTACCTGGACTGACAACCTTTTCTGGGTCACAAGTGATGTTGCATCATTATATTCATGCATTCCACATAAATCAGCTCTTAATTCCTTATCTCACCATTTAAATCGATTGACCAATATGAGTGACATACACAAAGATTATGTCATTTTGATCTGTGAGTTTCTTTTGAAACATAATTTTTTCAGCTTTAACCAACAGTTCTTTTTACAAGTTATTGGATGCCCTATGGGTGCTAGTTTTTCTTGCGTTCTAGCTAATTTATACATGGTTTCCTGGGAAGCCATATACATACATACATACACCTGACAATCCCTTTTTGGATCAAATTTTTTGGTACGCAAGATACATAGACAATCTCATAATGATCTGGAAACGCAAGAAAAACGCACCCATCACAAACCTATCAGATAATTTTCTTTCTTATTTGAATTCAAACCACATGAATTTGAGCTTTACTGTAATGTTTTCTGGAAATTCTACCCCCTTTTTGGATGTATATCTTACCGGTGACCCCGAAACAGGTTCCATTAATACATCTTTATATAGAAAACCGCTTAGTGGGAACACTATCTTGCATGCAAATAGCAATCATGCTAAACATACCATAAATAATCTACCCCTTGGCGAATTCCTCAGAGCACGCCGGCTTTGCTCTACAGATACTGCCTACTCCCTGGAATTGGAAACTATGAAGAAGCGTCTACAATACAGAGGTTATAAGAATAAGATCCTCTCTCGTGCTGAAAAAACCGCTGGAGAAAGAACCCGCAATGATCTACTCTCTGACAAAGTCAAATCTGATGAAAAAAACTGCCGCATTGTCTTCTCTACTCCTTACAGCGTTGATTTTTCTGAAATAAAAAAGTTTTTTTACGCTATATTCCCCTTCTCCAACAGGATCCGGAGTTAGCTCAAATATTATCCAATGGGGTCAATGTCGTGGCCAGGAAGGCCAAAACCATAGGCAATATGATATCTCCTAGTCTTTTCATTTCTCAAAATAAAACAGAGACCTGGCTTAGTACAAAAGGCTCCCACAAGTGCGCTTTGCCACGATGCGGACTTTGTAAATTTATGAGAAAAACGCTGTCTTTTCCAGTGGGTGACATTTCCTATAACATTTCCACTTTCATAAATTGCTCTACTACATATGTTATATATAAGGCCTCTTGTACCATATGCTCGAAGGACTACATAGGCTGCACTTCCAGGCCTCTCAGAAAAAGGATATCCGAGCACACCCACATCCCACTTCCAACTTATTCTTCGAATCCGCCGAAATATAAAAGATCTATTTCAGGTCTCACCAGACATTTTCTTGACCTTCACAACGGTGATTTTTCCACTATGAACATTGTAGGCATCGAGCAAGTCAAAAAACCTCTAAGAGGAGGCGATTGGTTTCGTGAACTTCTCTACACCGAGGCCAAATGGATATTACGGCTCGATACCCGGCATCCAAAGGGACTTAATTATCGTTCCGATCTACGCTATGTCATATGATTATTATATATATATATGAAATATAATCATAGGTTTTTTTTTTTGTTTTTTTATTCTACCTCACCTCCAATATCAATGGCCATATGAACATTTTGTGTGATAGATATATACTGAGAAAACAATCAGAAAATATGAATATTAACACAAAAGGATAATGTGAATTTATTGGAGAATTACTCATATCTCAGAGTAGGATATAAATCTCATTAATAATTATCATAACTGAATTCCTGGATATCCTATGTTTTATATGTTTCTTCCATCGTACACATGTGTACACACTGCACACATGTGTACATAGAGCTCATATAGCTACACATACAAAATATAGAAATAAAAATAAAAACTAAAATAAAAATGTTATATTTTTTTTTTTTTTTTTTTTTTTTTTTTTTTTTTTTATAATTCTGAATTCTTGGATATCCTATGTTTTATATGTTTCTTCCATCGTACACATGTGTACACACTGCACACATGTGTACATAGAGCTCATATAGCTACACATACAAAATATAGAAATAAAAATAAAAACTAAAATAAAAATATATATATATTTTTTTTTTTTTTTTTTTTTCCTTCATATGTCTATAATATATAAAATCCTATACTGGAGACGATATAATATCTAGTCCACATACATGTATTTCTATTTCTATCTATCTTTTTCTTTGCCCTGCACCCACAGAGCACATGCATTTATATGCATGTGTACACATACCATCTATATAAGATATATCCACTTATTATAATATCTGCATGAACATCTTTTCATAGACCAATGAAATAATCTTTTTTGTTTCCTTAGTGAAATAATTGCTATACGAAATATATGGGTGGGTGGAATGGTGCACATATACACATGTATGCTTGCATTGACCTTATTTTCAGGTCTTTTTGTAATCTAAGAATTGTTTTTCATGAATTCCCCAGTAGATATACATACGCATATGGGGTTAAGAGAATCCAATGATATACCAACCCTCTTACTAATTTGCATGTTTTCGGGTGGACTCCCTTCCTGTTTTCCATCTTGCTCTTGTATTTCATTGCTTCTTAAGATGCTATATATATATCTCTTGCCTCCCATCCTACATGGCTTATGATTAAGGACTGTTTTTAAATTCCCCTTTTGTGTCCGAAACGCGTCAAGCCGCACGGCAAGTCGCATGTCGATTTTGGATGATTTGTGACCCTTTTCTTTATTTTTAAACTTTTCAAATAAAGCATGAAGATTTTTATTCATCCATATTGGTGCTGAGTCCCACTCATTTTCTATTACCGTTTACTCTGAAACTCCATGACCCTGTTATTAGTTGGCGCTCTGGTGCGATTACCCGCTGGAGTCCCTTGTGCCATGAAACCTGCTTGCAGCCTGTTCCTCAGCCCCTGGCACTTGAATCAGTCAAGCTGCAGGATCCTGAAGAAGAGACAACGCTACCCAGCGACGTTCCACCGCCCCAGGCATCTGAGACTTTGATTCCACTGCCTTCTGGAGTTGAGACTTTGAGTCCACCGGCTACCAAGGATGAGACATTGTCCTGTACCCGGTCCGAGACGCCCGACCCGGTCATCCATGATTCCAGTCCTGCTTCAGACTATCCTTCCCTTTCCGTTGCTTCCGTTGCCACTGCTGGAAAATCTTCGGTTAAGCGTGTTGCAGTCCAGAAGGGTGCATGGGGTCAGAAGTCCCTCCTTGCCTTTGCGCTGGGTTACGGTCCAGAGGCTCGGTCCAGGGTGCCCCGGGGGTCCTTTGCTCGGAGGGGGGGGCTTAAAGGTGGGGGTACTGTCACACTCCCGATGCCTCGGCACCGCTCCTTACCTACTGAGCTGGTCTCACCATCACACCACCGCTCCTTGCTCACTGAGCCGGTCCCTGCATCGCACCACCGCTCCTTACCTACTGAGCCAGTCGCACCTGCATCGCACCACCGCTCTGTACTCACTGATCCAGTCTCGCCATCGAACCACCACTCCTTGCTCACTGGTCCAGTCCATGTGTCCACCGGTCACACCGGCCGTTCCCGCTCTTGCTCCCCTGAGTCCTGTTCCAGGTCTCAGGAGTCTGACTCTGACTGATGCCTCTGTATAGGACCGGGCCGCGCCCACTCACCTGGTCTTATAGGCCCAGCACTGCTGCAACAGGAAATGACCTGAGGCTGTGCTGGGTATATAAGACTGGCCTTTTCATGTGGGTGGGGCCTGATCATCACTTGTGTTTCTTTGCTTTGTCTTGTGAGCTAGGTGCTCGGGTCCTTTTGTTCCTGTTTTCTGTATTACTGCCTTAAAGTATGCTGTGACGCTATTGACCTGGTCCTGTCTTTGCTTCCTGTTACCTGCACCTGTTCCTGTACTGTCCTATAGGACTTCATGACCCTGGTGACCTGGTTCTTCCCATTCCTGCCACGCTAGTGCTCCAGCTACCGTGTACCCTGCTCTCCAGGTGGGGTGCTCGGACCAGTGGATCCACCTCCTGGGCCTACCAGTCCTCCTCGGCCCTCACAGCTATCCGCATAGCGCTACCGATAATGAAAGAGAACGTGTAGAGCTATCTGATAGTGTTACTCCTAGGGAACGGATAGTGCTATCCAGATAGCACTATCGAAAAAAGAAGCACTAAAAGAAGCATTATTGCCTTTCTTTTTCATACACAAGGTAAGTTGCAAGACACGTACACCAGGTATTTATGTTTGGTGTTAGTCTGCACATACCCAGTCTGGTGCGTGGTTACCTCCTATTACGAGGTAAGTCTGATGCGTGGTTACACCCTATTGCATGGTTCGTAATCCCGCCGCGTGCCTGAAGGGCATGCAATCACTCATTGATATTATCTGAATAGTTAAGCAGCTCTGCTGATAGATGCAGGTGTCGGCTATGTATAGGATCTTCTTGTATAACTCACCTGCCTGCATACAGCGGGCTCAGGTCCTGGGCCTGCTCCTTATCCATGCACCTTGATGCTGACAACCATCTACATCAGATTAAGTGAAGGGGAATTCAAGTGTACGATAGTCACTTTGGTTCTCAACTTAGGGTACTAGTAGTGGCATAACTTGAAGCCCGAATGCAAAAGCTCCAATAGGGCCCACAATTTCGGCCATCTTTATTAGCATTATTAGCCAATGGTACTGTTTGGGTCCCGAAGGTTCCAGGGCCCGGGTGCAATTTCAACCTCTACACTTCTTATTGTTACGCCCTTGGGTACTTGTGTTCCTAGGAGGACAGGCTCCTGTGGGTAATTACACTATCCACATGCTTCGTTTCATAAATAGCAGACAGTTCTATATTCATAAACTTGAGGGTATGAGGTTGGTACTTTTGATCAGGGGATACATCACCTAGAAATGCTGAAAAATGCCTAGATGCATTACAATGGTGATCATACAGATATGAAACCGTAAGAATATACATTATATGGATATAAAATATAATAATAATAAAGCACAATGAAGCATAAAGCTCTAGGGCATAGGAAATTGCATTGAAGTAATTTATTCTCTCTCCATTGATACCCATTTAATCAGGAACCATTGGCCTAATTGCAAAATGTGCAAAAGCCTTTGCTACAAATCAAAAAACACCTGAACAGATGGCACGCACTCAGCACCACTGTGTCTTCTGGATGCCCTACAATGTTCGGATATTTGTACTGTCCCAGTGGATACTTCAAAATTTAAATCAAAGTCCTGTATGTGGGAGAAGCTTAAAATATCATCACCCAGTAGGTTTTACACCTGTCACTTACAGTGCGAGGAAGAACATATGGCATTTTAGTATTACGTGCAGTCAATGTTTTAGTGCTCTCATCATATGCCCTTTGCCTGACAAGGTAATGTCAATGCCCAGTGCAGCAATTAATACCTGCTGATAAATGACTCACTGTTGACTTAAATAGAAGTCTACTGTCAAACGAATATCAGGGCAGAAAGATACAAAAAGTGCTCTTATTTTTACGGCTTTTTTCGTTTTCCAAAATGTTGAAGATTTTAATTATGAATTTCACCCATAGGCACAAGCACTCCTTCTTTCCGCCATGTAAAGATTTAAGCCTCACTCAGACATCCGTGTCTTCTATAAGTGTTTTTTATAAATACGACATATAGTCATTTTAATCTATGCCGCTGTTCATATGTGCAATTTTTTTTTCAGCAGCCCGGATGAAAAAAGCCAATATAAGTCTATAGCGGGCTTTACACGCTACGATATTGCTAGCAATTGCTAGTGATATCGTACGCAAAAGCACCCGCCCCCGTCGTGCATGCGATTTCGTGTGATCGCTGCCGCAGAGAACATTATTGCTATGGCAGCGTCACACGCACTTACCTGGTCGGCGGCGGCGCTGCCACTGCCGAACAATCCCTCCCTCAAGGGGAAGGGACGTTCGGCATCACAGCGACGTCACAGCGACGTCACTAAGCGGCCGGCCAGTCAAAGCGGAGGGGCGGAGATGAGCGGACGTAACATCCCGCCCACCTCCTTCCGCATTGCGGCCGGCGGCAGGTAAGGAGATGTTCCTCGCTCCTGCGGTGTCACACACAGCAATGTGTGCTGCCGCAGGAGCGATGAACAACATCGATAACCAACCATTACCGATTTTTGGTTTTTGGACGACCTCTCCATTGTGAACGATTTTCACTATTTTTGAGGTTGCTTAAGGTCGCTGGTAAGTATCACACGCTGCGATATCGTTAATGACGCCGGATGTGCGTCACTAACAACGTGACCCTGATGATAAAACATTAACGATATCGTAGCGTGTAAAGCCCCCTTATGAGTCTGAGAAAAACAAGTACAGTGTCATGCTCGAATATCCGGCACATGGCTCAACACAGAGGCTACAGCGGGGGATGGAAAAGGGTATGAAGACCCTTACAGTGGGAAGAGAGGAGACTGGTCACCAACCTGACACTAACCTGAGTCTGCACCCTGAGGTCCCTAACGTCTCTAAGCAAGTCCTTCCCCTGCCGCCACGATGTGCCTAGTCCCAAGCTGTCCCTCTGCGTGATGAGACTAGTGACAGTGTGACACCCTGGCCGGGCCAGGTAGTCACAGACAGGCCCCTGCACAACACCTTTCCCTCACAGGTGACATCAGCCAACCATAAAGCCCTAGTCACCCCCCTCAGGGCTAGATGGACACACCAGGGGGCAAAACCAGGCGGTTGGAAGACGCCCACCAAGGAGTCTGGACAGCCCGGGGTGGCAAAACAGAGAGTCTACAGACAGATCAGTTTGAGAGTTCAAGGAGAGTGGAGGTCAGGCCTGTGTGTCAGGCCTGAAGTGAACTGACAGGTACCAGGGTAGGAGCCCCCAGCTATGTAGCAAATCTTTCCGTCTTGCAATTGTTGGCAGCCAACGTGAAGTATAACTTGCTTTAAGACTCTGCATGCCTGTAGTAGCGCCAGCCCTGTGGAAGCAGCCGCCTGCTTCTCCCAAGCGACCACTTTTGAACTCCTCCGTCCCACAAGATCTACCGGTACTGGACTCCTTCTCCTCCCGGTGTCTCCAGCCTGCCCCCGGTCTGGTCGATTCTACCCGAAGGAACTCTCAAGCACGCCCTTCGGATGACCTTGTTGTTCTGTGTTCCAGATATTCTGAAGTAATTCAGTCTTTGCTCCTGTATTTTACCAGTGCCTCTCCTCCCTCTGGATGAGTCACCAAGCTAGCGATTTTCCAGTTGTCATGGTGATCACCTCTGCTCTAATTAGTGAAAAGCCACCTGTTGTATGTGTTATGCAACGAAATTGCTGACTCATTCTCTGACTGTGTGGTTTAAGTGAGACATACCAGACATTAACCTTTCCATACCTGGGATGGATATTGTGCCCTAAATGAGACACAATACCCTCTGGCGACCAAAAACCTCAGGGGTACCACACATGGACATGTGAATAATAACATAGATAGGCGCTATATGAGTGAAAAACATGGATAAACACAGATGTCTGAATGAGGACTAAGGGGTACTTTGCACACTACGACATCGCAAGCCGATGCTGCGATACCGAGTGCGATAGTCCCCACCCCTGTCACAGCTGCGATATGTGGTGATAGCTGGGGGGTGGGCCGTGCAGCGTCATAGCGACGTCACATGGCAGGCGGCCAATAGAAGCGGAGGGGCGGAGATGAGCGGGACGTAAACATCCCGCCCACCTCCTTCCTTCTGCATAGCCGACAGGAGCCGCGGTGAAGGAGGTAGGAGATGTTCCTCGCTCCTGTGACTTCACACACAGTGATGTGTGCTGCTACAGGAACGAGGAACAACATCGGACCGTCGCAGCAAGGTAATTATGGTTTTCGTCAACGCTACACCGATGATACGATTACGACGCTTTTGCGCTCGTTAATCGTATCATCTAGGCTTTACACACTACGATGTTGAGAGCGACGCCGGAAGTGCGTCACTTTTGACATGACCCCACCAACATCGCACCTGCGATGTCGTAGTGTGCAAAGTACCCCTAAGGGTCCATTCCTTATTGATACCCAAAATGTGTAAATCCAATTTTTATTTCATACAAGAAAAACTGTTACCTTTTGTAAAAAGAAAAACCATACATCAAATACTAGTTGAATTTGCAGAAATCACATCCCAATTTATAAATCAGATTTTCCCAGCTTGTACAGTGGTGGTCAGCACAACTCTGGGTCATCGGAAAACATGGAAGTACAGTTGGGAGCAGGACTGGTACTATGTACAACAGAGATGGATTCCATTCACCAGGTAAGGTTATGTAGACAGATCATATTAGAAGGAAACGTCTCTATCCCCTTCTCTTATTTTCTATCTCGTCTTTCTGTCCCCTCTATTCATGTCCAGTGCAGAAATGTATTCAGCAGAAATCGAATATTCAATAAATGCCAGTAAATTCAAATTTCAAACAGTCGACCATTCCAGCCCTGTACCATTTCACATAATGCTGAAGCATCTCAGAGCAAGCTAAAGATGATAAGTGCAACCAGGCATATTTCTCCATTATGCACTATAGCTATAATATCACATAATCTAGTAAAAGCTATTCATGGGGGATTATCACATCAGAACCATTTTATTCTTTTACAGAGTAGGGATAGAGGTCAAAGTAAACAACTCACTCTTAAGAGGTACAGAAAAAGGCACCAACGTTAAGGAACATTTAGTTGCATCAATATGGGGAGAAACAGAGATAGGACTCTCAGCAACATGTGAGCTCGTGTATTTGATTAATGTATTCAATCCACAAACATTACTCTTCCTTCTTACAGTACAAAATTTCT
The DNA here is from genome assembly GCF_048569485.1 of Anomaloglossus baeobatrachus. Classification (NCBI taxonomy): domain Eukaryota; kingdom Metazoa; phylum Chordata; class Amphibia; order Anura; family Aromobatidae; genus Anomaloglossus; species Anomaloglossus baeobatrachus. The sequence goes on from NC_134355.1 coordinate 610,240,455, forward strand.
GAGCCCATCTCTCTTATTCTATACACAATTCTAAGGCAATTGGACATCTCAGAATTAAAAACAAATATATTTATGGGAACCTAAATTTTAGGGGAAAAAATGAGACATGCATTGTAATTGTGAAACCAGAAGAAAAGAGTCTTTAAACTTGCCAAATAACAAATATACCCAAAAAAGCCATAATTATGAATGTACAAAATTTTATTTATGCTGCAGGGAAATCAAATTACAGGCAATACATAACATAGGACCAAGGGAATTAGTGCTAGAGGGGAAAACCCCACGTGTCCCAGGCACTTATTCAGGAGACCAAGTCTCTACTGAATTACGGCAGACTTATCAGGATTATAATAGCCCACAGGTAGGAAAAAGCTCAGAGGTATAGGTATGGCCAAAGAGACCAAGGTAATACAAGGTATAGCCAAAAAGGCAGAGCACCTACCAGGAAGATGAGTCGCCGGGGGCCGGGATAGCACGGGGGACCAGCGTCCCAACACGTGTTTCGCTCCGTGTGCTTCGTCGGGGGACAGATAAAATAGTGAAGAGTGTGGATCTTATAAAGGGGGTCCAATCCCAATGAAAACCGCACCCTCATTGATGCGTCCAGATGGGTAGAGTGCAGGACCGCGCCGCAGTGGAGCCTCAGCAGCGGAAGCCGGGGGGAAGAAAACTTCCTGTGACGTCACAGCACTTCCGGTATTCCGCTGCTAAGGACGCCTGCCGCGGCCGCGCCAAGGAGGCGGGAACCTCCCTCTGGTACGTCATCGAGCAAACCCGCCCAGGTAAGAGACAGAAACCCGTCCATTAATAAACTGGGTGGCGATGCCCACACTTGTAACAGGAACGGAGGATATATTACAAGGACGTGCCGCAAAATACCCATGGACAACCAGTGAAGAAGTTTACAAACGGGGCATGAGGAGAAGAGGGAAGAAGATATAATGAGGAGAAAGGAGAAAATAATATCGGCTGATTTGGAGCCACATATTCATAATAAAAATGCATATAGTATATAACATACACATATGTACATAAATACAGGTCCATCAATTACATAGTTATAGCAAAGATGCATATGGTTAATAGATCCGACATCAAGAACTCCGTATCCCAAGTGGCTTGTGAAAAGAGAAGCAGCCATCTTCCATGATATATGTCCCAGTGGTGTGAGGGGTAAAGCATGATAGGAGTAGGACCCAGACTAAAAAGAACAAAAAAACACTGTTAAAATTGAGAACCAGAACCACTCAATAGAGACAAAACTGCCTACTGAAAATTAATAATAAATAATCAAAACTAATAAAACGAACTGCCAGATGGACAGTAGGTACTTCATGTTAAAAAGTAAAGTAACTTATTTAAGCCCGAAAAAGCGGGCATACAAGGGACAAGGAATTGTCATGGTTACAACTAGCCTAAGTAACCACAAGGACTACAGAAAAGGAGCAAAAGTAAGTCGTTTATTAAGTCCCCGTGGGGACATAGTACCGAGGGTGAAAATCCACTGGCACTCGACCTGTGCCAGGCGTTTTTTCAGATCCCCCCCACGGATACCAAGATGCACTCGGTCGATCCCACGGACCCTCAGGGAGGTTGGATCACAATTGTGAACCTCCCTGAAATGACGGGGAATCGTCTTAAGAGCATCTGGATTGGTAGCTTCCTTGGCGGCCAGAATGTCACGTACATGTTCCCTTGTGGGGAGTTCCCGAGAGGTCAATCCGATGTATATTTTGTCACAACCACATGTGGCGTAATAAATTACGCCAGATGTGTTGCAAGAAACATATACCCGGATCGAAAATTCTCTCAGGCCATCAGCAGAGCAGAAATTAGTAGCCCTAATGATATTTTTACATCCACGACAACTACCTGCATGGATAGCAACCAACTCGCTGTGGGCCACAACCAAAGAGAGGAGGTGTCTTCACAACATGGTGGCTATGCACCAACATGTCTTTGAGACTCCTACCTCTCCTTGCTGTCATCATTGGGCGATCAAGCAAATATCCCTCAAGAGAGGGCTCCGTTTGAAGAATTGCCCAATGTTTATTTAACACACCCCTTATCTGTTCCTACTGGCGACAGTAGGTGGAGATAAACCTGGCCACAAAACCAGTTGGCTTCACTGTCACATCTCTCCCATACAGTAGATGGTCACAATTCGAGGATTTAGCCCGCTGGTATCCACGTTTGATGGATCTATTGCTGTAGCCCCTATTAATGAATCTCTCCCTCATGTCACCTGATTCGGCCTCAAACACGTGATTCGAAGAGCATAGTCTGCATAACCGCAGAAATTGGCCCGTAGGGATAGCATTCACCGTTGACCTAGGGTGTCCCGAGGTGGCGTGGAGGAGGGAATTAACCGCGGTGGACTTACGAAAGATGGTAGTGGATACAGCCCCGCCCAGCTCTATAGAAATCCTGATGTCCAAAAAATCAATGGACCTCTGTGCGATCTGATGTGTCAAATAGATGTTCCGGTCGTTGGAGTTGAGCCGACGCACAAAATCCTCAAGTTCAGGGCCGGTTCCCCCCCAGACGACAAGGATGTCGTCTATCTAGCGGAGCCAGCACTGCGCATGGGAGCTCGCCGGCACTTCGTCCCCGAAAACTTCCCTCTCCCAATAACCAAGAAAGAGGTTTGCGTAGGATGGCGCCCAAGCCGCCCCCATCGCAGTGCCGCGCCGCTGGAGGAAGAACCGGTCCCGAAAAACGAAGAAATTGTGCGTCAACACAAACTCCAACAACTCCATGATCAGACCGGACAGGGATTTGTCCAAGCTACTTGCATCCAGAAAGAACTGAGCGGCCATAAGTCCATTGCGGTGATCAATACTAGAATAGAGGGCCTCAACATCCATGGTCACCAGTGATACCTCCTCTTCCAAAATCAAACCCTCTAATCTCCTAAGGACGTCCGAAGTATCTCTGACATGGGAGGGCAACGTCTCCACTAGTGGGTGCAAGTAATGTTCAATAAATTTGCAAGTAACGTCGCACAGCCCCCCCATGCCAGAAACAATGGGACGTCCAGGAGGCACTTTCGGGTTTTTATGGATCTTGGGGAGGAGGTAAAACTTTGGAACCACTGGCGATTTGACTAAGAGGCCCTCATAGATCTTCTTATGAATAATTCCCCCCTCAAAAGCCCGTGATAGTATCACCTCTAGGTCATTGGCGTATCCACGTACGGGATTATGATGGAGAGATTCATAGGCATCCCGGTCTCTGAGTTGGCGCCACGCCTCCCTTTCATATAATTCCACCGGCCATATAACCACATTCCCGCCTTTATCGGCGGGTTTAACAACCACATCCTCTAGGGACTGTAGTTCTCTAAGTGCAGATTGTTGCTGTCTTGTCAGGTTGTTATTGCCGCCCTTGAAAGAGAGACGTTGTATGTCTCTCGTCACCAGCTCCCCAAAGATTTGAATAAGGGGACATAGTGACAAAGGCGGGAATGTGGTAGATCTTGGCATAGTGTGTTGTGGAAAATTACCTGGTGGGTGGTAGGTGGACTCTGCCTCCAGTTCTTCAAGGGTGGCAATGGCCTCCTCTTCCAGGATGGACAAGGAAGGTTCGCCTGGTGTTTTTCTATGGTGCAATTTATGTAGCACCAATTTCCGTAGAAATAAGTGAAGATCTTTAATCACTAGAAATAGATTGAAATTAGCCTCTGGCACAAATGATAGCCCCAATTTAAGGACCTCAATCTGAGGGGGGGTATGCACATGTTTAAATAAATTGATTACCTCTAGGTGCGAATCCACCCATTTCCTCTGAACTGGAGGAAGAGTACCATGTCCACCACCCGGGCCAGTGCCTTGTCTGTTCCGAACATTAGTGGCTCTGGTATTGGGTCTCATACTCCGAGTTTTGTCAGACGTGGATTCCTCATCCAGTGAGGAGATTGATGATGCCGAGATTGACGTCATTGAGACATGATGTTTTTTCCTAGGCTGTGACACACCTCTCCACCGATATACTTGGCCATTCTTGTAGTCCATGACATCCCGTTGGTACTTTTTTGTTTTGGTGTTCAGGATTTCTTTCACCCATTTGGAGAACTCCTTGTCCAGTGATTCATGGAACTTAGACAGTTCGTCAGGGGTCAGCTCCGAGGAAAGAAGGGTCTGGGTCTCCCCAATCTCCGTCTCCAGTTCACTAATGGATTTCTCATTCAGCTCTATCAGGAGCTGCATAAAGGTCTTAGAGCAGCCTGCCGCGGCTTCCTCCCATTTAGTTTTTATAGTTTCATCGGAGACGGTGAAAGAGGGAAAGACCCTGACCCTCAGTCCCCTCGGAACCAACCCTCTGTCCAAATACCTCTTCATGAAGGCCACGTTCCACCAAAGGCGTGTTTTTCTATTAAGCATAGACTTAAGGTTGTTCATGTGTTCCAGAGCAGTTCTGGAACTCAAAGAAGGTAAATCATCCCCTCCAGCTTCAAAGACCCGGTCCAATTGTGTCTCCCATGCTTTTTCGCAGGCTTTAAGATCCATAGGACCCTGAAATTAGTCTGTGGTAACCACAGTAGCACTAGAATGAGACAAAAGAGGGCCACTTAACAATTATAATGGCAACAACTCAAATAATCATGAAACCAGAAGAAAAGAGTCTTTAAACTTGCCAAATAACAAATATACCCAAACAAGCCATAATTATGAATGTACAAAATTTTATTTATGCTGCAGGGAAATCAAATTACACGCAATACATAACATAGGACCAAGGGAATTAGTGCTAGAGGGGAAAACCCCACGTGTCCCAGGCACTTATTTAGGATTTAATTAATAGACGGGTTCCTGTCTCTTACCTGGGCGGGTTTGCTCGATGACGTACCAGAGGGAGGATCCCGCCTCCTTGGCGCGGCCGCGGCAGGCGTCCTTAGCAGCGGAATACCGGAAGTGCTGTGACGTCACAGGAAGATTTCTTCCCCCCGACTTCCGCTGCTGAGGCTCCACTGCGGCGCGGTCCTGCACTCTACCCATCTGGACGCATCAATGAGGGTGCGGTTTTCATTGGGATTGGACCCCCTTTATAAGATCCACACTCTTCACTATTTTATCTGTCCCCCGACGAAGCACACGGAGCGAAACACGTGTTGGGACGCTGGTCCCCACGTGCTATCCCGGCCCCCGGCGACTCATCTTCCTGGTAGGTGCTCTGCCTTTTTGGCTATACCTTGTATTACCTTGGTCTCTTTGGCCATACCTATACCTCTGGGCTTTTTCCTACCTGTGGGCTATTATAATCCTGATAAGTCTGCCGTAACTCAGTAGAGACTTGGTCTTCTAAATAAGTGCCTGGGACACGTGGGGTTTTCCCCTCTAGCACTAATTCCCTTGGTCCTATGTTATGTATTGCCTGTAATTTGATTTTCCTGCAGCATAAATAAAATTTTGTACATTCATAATTATGGCTTGTTTGGGTATATTTGTTATTTGGCAACTTTAAAGACTCTTTTCTTCAGGTTTCATGATTATTTGAGTTGTTGCCATTATAATTGTTAAGTGGCCCTCTTTTGTCTCATTCTAGTGCTACTGTGGTTACCACAGACTAATTTCAGGGTCCTATGGATCTTAAAGCCCGCGAAAAAGCATGGGAGACACAATTGGACCGGGTCTTTGAAGCTGGAGGGGATGATTTACCTTCTTTGAGTTCCAGAACTGCTCTGGAACACATGAACAACCTTAAGTCTATGCTTATAGAGCTGAATGAGAAATCCATTAGTGAACTGGAGACGGAGATTGGGGAGAGCCAGACCCTTCTTTCCTCGGAGCTGACCCCTGACGAACTGTCTAAGTACCATGAATCACTGGACAAGGAGTTCTCCAAATGGGAGAAAGAAATCCTGAACACCAAAACAAAAAAGTACCAACGGGATGTCATGGACTACAAGAATGGCCAAGTATATCGGTGGAGAGGTGTGTCACAGCCTAGGAAAAAACATCATGTCTCAATGACGTCAATCTCGGCATCATCAATCTCCTCACTGGATGAGGAATCCACGTCTGACAAAACTCGGAGTATGAGACCCAATACCAGAGCCACTAATGTTCGGAACAGACAAGGCACGGGCCCAGGTGGTGGACGTGGTACTCTCCCTCCAGTTCAGAGGAAAGGGGTGGATTCGCACCTAGAGGTAATCAATTTATCTAAACATGTGCTTACCCCCCCTCAGATTGAGGTCCTTAAATTGGGGCTATCATTTGTGCCAGAGACTAATTTCAATTTATTTCTAGTGATTAAAGATCTTCACTTATTTCTACGGAAATTGGTGCTACATAAATTGCACAATAGAAAAACACCAGGCGAACCTTCCTTGTCCATCCTGGAAGAGGAGGCCATTGCCACCCTTGAAGAACTTTAGGCGGAGTCCACCTACCACCCACCAGGTAATTTTCCACAACACACTATGCCAAGATTAGAGATGAGCGAACCGGTCCCGGTTCGGCTCGAGGTCGGTTCGCCGAACGGAGGTCCCGTTCGAGTTCGGCTCGTCGAACGTTCGGCGAACCGAACTCGAACTGCATAGGAAACAATGGCAGGCAATCACAAACACAGAAAAACACCTAGAAAACATCCTCAAAGGTGTCCAAAAGGTGACAAACAACTCACAACACAACACAAACACATGGGAAAGTGACAAGGACATATACTCATGCGAAAACAAAACAGCTGGACAAGGAAAAAGAGGAGGACACACAGATATATGAGTATATGCAAGGAAACATCGATTCCATTATTGTGCAACTTGAGCCCTGCTCATTTTAGGCTTCCAATCTGGATAAATTGCCTGAGCTCGCCACGTACGCCTTGGGGATCTTGTCATGTCCTGCAGCCAGCGTTCTCTCGGAACCTGTCTTCAGTGCTGCTGGGGGTCTGCTGGCAGATAAGCACACGCGTCTGTCCACTGACAATGTGGACATGGCTCTCAGAGGACTTTTCTTCCCCTGGGTCAGCCAGGGGAGGCGAAAGGCACGCGTATTTTTGAGAGTGCTTCATGCAAAGCATCTTTTTCATCTTGAAAATGGGGGTCAACTGATGCCAGTCAAGTGGGGTGTGTGTGGCCCAATTAGTGGAAACGAGGGAGACTGTGGTTGGAGTCCCCTCGCTGTGTTTCTAAAAGAACCAAGATGAACAAGTCATGGCTCTCAGAGGACTTTTCTTCCCCTGGGTCAGCCAGGGGACGGGAAAGGCACGCGTATTTTTGAGAGTGCTTCATGCAAAGCATCTTTTTCATCTTGAAAATGGGGGTCAACTGATGCCAGTCAAGTGGGGTGTGTGTGGCCCAGTTAGTGGAAACGAGGGAGACTGTGGTTGGAGTCCCCTCGCTGTGTTTCTAAAAGAACCAAGATGAACAAGTCATGGCTCTCAGAGGACTTTTCTTCCCCTGGGTCATCCAGGGGAGGCGAAAGGCACGTGTATTTTTGAGAGTGCTTCATGCAAAGCATCTTTTTCATCTTGAAAATGGGGGTCAACTGATGCCAGTCAAGTGGGGTGTGTGTGGCCCAGTTAGTGGAAACGAGGGAGACTGTGGTTGGAGTCCCCTCGCTGTGTTTCTAAAAGAACCAAGATGAACAAGTCATGGCTCTCAGAGGACTTTTCTTCCCCTGGGTCATCCAGGGGACGGGAAAGACACGCGTATTTTTGAGAGTGCTTCATGCAAAGCATCTTTTTCATCTTGAAAATGGGGGTCAACTGATGCCAGTCAAGTGGGGTGTGTGTGGCCCAGTTAGTGGAAACGAGGGAGACTGTGGTTGGAGTCCCCTCGCTGTGTTTCTAAAAGAACCAAGATGAACAAGTCATGGCTCTCAGAGGACTTTTCTTCCCCTGGGTCAGCCAGGGGACGGGAAAGGCACGCGTATTTTTGAGAGTGCTTCATGCAAAGCATCTTTTTCATCTTGAAAATGGGGGTCAACTGATGCCAGTCAAGTGGGGTGTGTGTGGCCCAATTAGTGGAAACGAGGGAGACTGTGGTTGGAGTCCCCTCGCTGTGTTTCTAAAAGAACCAAGATGAACAAGTCATGGCTCTCAGAGGACTTTTCTTCCCCTGGGTCAGCCAGGGGACGGGAAAGGCACGCGTATTTTTGAGAGTGCTTCATGCAAAGCATCTTTTTCATCTTGAAAATGGGGGTCAACTGATGCCAGTCAAGTGGGGTGTGTGTGGCCCAGTTAGTGGAAACGAGGGAGACTGTGGTTGGAGTCCCCTCACTGTGTTTCTAAAAGAACCAAGATGAACAAGTCATGGCTCTCAGAGGACTTTTCTTCCCTTGGGTCAGCCAGGGGACGGGAAAGGCACACGTATTTTTGAGAGTGCTTCATGCAAAGCATCTTTTTCATCTTGAAAATGGGGGTCAACTGATGCCAGTCAAGTGGGGTGTGTGTGGCCCAGTTAGTGGAAACGAGGGAGACTGTGGTTGGAGTCCCCTCGCTGTGTTTTACATGCTTTTAGAAGGGCATGACATGGCTTGGAGGTTGACTTTCAGCATCTGCAAACTGTTGGCTACCAAAATGCTGCCTTTCCAACACCTGTGGTTATAGACAATGAGAAACATACTGATGAAGATGAGACGCAGATACCCGATTGGGATGACAACTTAAATATTCGGTCAGGGCAAGAAGAGGCTCGGTCTGAGGGGGAGGGGAGTGCAAACACAACAATTGATGATGAAGTTCTAGATCCCACCTACTGTCAACCCACAGTCAGGTACTCGAGGAGGTCAACAGAGGCGGTGGAGGAGGATGCAACCGACGACGAAGTTACCTTGCGCCTTCCTGGACAGAGTCGGAGCACTGGTAGCACGTCTACAACTGCATCCTCAGCCACCACTCTGCCTCTGAGCATTATTCGGGGTGGATCAACAGGTCGCATGGCCTCTAAGCCTTGCCTAGCCTGGTCCTTTTTTGACATAGAAAAAGATCGCCCAAATTATGTGATCTGTAAAATTTGTCATGGTTCTCTTAGTAGAGGTCAAAAACTCAGCAGTTTGACAACTTCTTCCATGAATCGTCACATGAATAAATATCATATGGCCCGGTGGGAAGCTCACCGTGCTGCAATGCGGCCTAGCGGAGCGAACCATCCACCGCCTGCCCCTTCCAGTGCATCCGCGCGCTCGTCATCTTCTAGGACTGTGGGGACAGCTGTCACACCTGTTTTTCCACCCACAACTTCCACCACTGTAACCGCAACAGGCAGTTTGCTTGGTAGGTCGTCAGTTGGTTTGGAAGGGGAAACAAGTGAGTGTGTACAGCTCTCTCAGACATCGATAGCACCAACGTTGGATGAAGGCAACATCATGTCTCCGCCTGCACTTTCCTCACAAACCTGCATTTTTCCAGGGACACTCTACTCAACACCGTCTACACACAGCAGCCAGATCTCTGTCCCTCAGATGTGGTCAAATAAAAGGCCACTTCCTGCGACCCATGACAAAGCTAAGAGGTTGACTCTATCCCTCTGTAAGCTGTTGGCTACCGAAATGCTGCCTTTCCGCCTAGTGGACACACAGGATTTTAGAGACCTTATGTCTGTCGCTGTGATCCAGTACAAGATGCCCAATCACCACTGCTTCTCCAAGAAAAGCATGCCTGCGCTACACCAGCATGTCGCACACAACATCACCACTTCCTTGAGAAACTCTGTGTGCGACAGGGTGCATTTCAACACAGATACTTGGACCAGTAAGCATAGACAGGGTCATTACATGTCACTGACTGGGCAATGGCAAACTATGGTGAGAGATGGAGAAGGGTCTGCTGTACAAGTCTTGCCGTCCCCACGAGTTGTTTCAATCCTTCTTCTGTATGTAGAAGTTAATACACTGCTTCTGCCTCTTCAACCTCGTGTGGGTCCTCCACCTTGGCGCAAACCCTGTGTGGTCAGGCCACCCTTCCTTGTAACTGCGCACAAGGACTACCACACACCTCCTTACTATGCTGGCAGCAGAGCTCAATGCCATCAGGCGGTCAAAGTTTTACTTTGAAATGTATGGGAAATGTGAGTCACACCGCTGAGAAGTTGTGGACGGTTAGCTCTGGAGACCGAGTTTCATCAATGGTTGTCTCCACTCAACCAGCAGCCAGGGAAGGCCGGGTGCGACAATGATGCAAACATGGGTGCGGCCCTTCGCTGTGACAATGTGACACACATGGCTTGTGTGGTTCACGTGTTGAACCTGGTTGTCCAGCAATTTTTAAAGCACTATCCTGGCCCACATGGCCTTCTGCAGAGAGCACGGTGTAACGCCTTCCTTGATCCACACACTCAGATGGGCTGTTAATGATAGGCTAGAGGGAAGCCACTCACCAAGCAGGACCCCTAGAACCCTGAAACCCTTTAACCCCTATACAGGAATTAGGAATTGCACAGGGCCCAAGGTGATTAATACCTGTGGAAGGCTGCAGTTCCAGAGAATAGTAGTCAGGCAGGGTCAAAACATTAATTGAGGAACAGGAACAGAATGGGACGGCCAGGACTTAATCAGAAAACAAGCAGACGTGAAATGCGGATCGGCCAACAAGGTACATAAACAGCAAGCAGGAAAAGTAGTCAGGTAACAAGCACACAAAATCATAAAACTGAACTGGGGGTAAAAGTAACCAGAGGTCATAGCTATGTCTGGCAGTGGTCTGCAGACAGGATGGGCATAAAAAAGGGTGTGGTGTCTTCCCATTGGTTGTAGCTGAATGATGGTATTTCATCTGTGAGATACCCACCAGCTACATTCAGCCAGAGATTCTGCATCTGTCAAAGTAATGCAGCCCAGTGGGTGAGCATAACCTGCGTCCACCTGCGCCGCTGGCATCGACTCCTCTCCCATCATCAGCACTATTCATGAAAGGAACACGTTGTCACCTGGCGACTGGAGTACAAATTGACGGAGCGGACTCCGTTGGTGACTTAACAGCCGTGTGCGGCAATGATGCAAACCTGGCTGCGGGCCATCGTCAGGGCAATGTGACACACGTGCCTTGTATGGCTCACGTGTTGAACCTAATTCTCAAGCAATTTTTAAAACACCATCACGGCCTACATGGCCTTGTGCAGCGTGCACGCTCGCTATGTGCTCACTTCCATCGTGCGCACACAGCAGCTCAACAACTTTCGTCGCTACAGAAGTCTTTAGGTCTGGTGGTTAAACGCCTGAAATGCGATGTGCCCACACGCATGATTTTGAATCTGCACATGTTGCAGCGTTTGTGGCAGCACCGCCGAACCCTGCTGCAATACGTTATGACATATAGCCTGGGATAACTTGATCCAGAGGTGGTGCAGATCACGCTGCTGGAGTGGTGTCAGATCAAGGACCTATGCACCCTGCTACACAGTTTACAAATGTCGACGAAGATGTTTAGCACTGGCAATGTCATTCTCAGCGTGACAATTCTGGTCATCTACATGATGGAGCGCACTGTAATTATTATTCGGAGTCAGGTGTTGGGACAAGAGGAAGGGGAGGAAGTACAGGAGGAGTCATATGCGGAAGGGATAACAAGATCTACGAGGTCCAGATGGTCAGCGGCACCTATGCGGCAGTCATGGTGAGGGAGAGGGATTAACAAGGGCGCATAGTATCAGCAAAAAGTGTTGAGGAAGGTGCAGGAGCCCATGAAGAAATGGAGGACGAACTGGCGATGGGCATGGAAGACTCAGCAGATGAGTGAGAGCTTGCTCACATTTCGGTTGTGCGAGGTTGTGGGGAGAGGGCAGAGGAAGGAGGCACGATTCTCACCTCTCTGCCACCAACACACCAAGGACTTGGTCCTCCTGGATGCACAAGACACATGAGCGGCTTCTTGCTGCACTACCTACAACATGACCCTCGGATTGTACGAATTCAAAGTAATCCAGAATACTGGGTTGCCACACTGTTACATCCCCGGTACAAGACAAAATTTGGCAAAATAATTCCTGCCATAGAAATGGACGCACGTATACAGGAGTATCTGCAGAATGTGGTACGCAATCTTAGATCTACTTTTCCACTAAACACCAGTGCTGCACAGAGTGAATCTCAACGCTTTGTCATGGATAGGAGGAAATGGTCTTTTACTTGTCCACATCGGAGGGACCGAGGGATGGCTGCTGTGCTGAGATGGCGTTGAGTACGGTGTCCCTGCAGAGTTGCACTTTTGGTCATATACCAAAACGAGTTGAAAAAGGACAGATGCTGGTGGAAAGGGGAACAGTTGTGTTGGAAAGGGGAAAAAAGTTTTGGTCCGTGGATTTTGTGGTTAAGCAACAGTAACATTTGCTGAAGAAACACCATCTGTTACAGTGGGACTGGCAGATTTGGATAAAGTGGTATATACTATGTTACCGCTATATAACGAAAATTAATAAGAAAAGAAAGAGAAAGGTATATATCCCCATCAGCAGTCAGTGTCCACCGTGCTCCCAGTTGGAAAAGGAGAGGTTGGCAACTGGAAGGTTTGGTGGAGGATACAGAGCTGTGTGGCTATGAAACTAATAGTAGCCTGAACCGAGTTAGACGCCATTCGGATCTGGAGACTGTGAGTCCTGTTAGCGTCACAGGGTCCACATGCCCACCCAGCCCAGGAACTCCCTGTTAACAACACAGGGGCCATTGAGTACGCTGACCGTGTGCGTAGGGCCACACCTGTGGACAGCAGGCGCATCAGCAGCAGCAGGCCTGTTAATGCCACTGGGCTGCACAAGCAGGACTGGTAGGACAGGAGCTGGTCTTAACCGTTCTGCGTTACCAACTGTGGTGGTGGCCTGCATCGACACCCTATCCCTGCCTACCTCTGGCCTAAAGCCGCAATGGGTTCAACACATGGAGGTGTGCTCTTTCGGAGCATAATAGAAGACTGCGCACCTCCTTGTTGGCTCCAGCCCCTTTTATAACCTGGGTCCGCCCCAAACCAGGGTGAACCACAATGCACCTCCTGGAGACAAAAGTAGAGTGACACGTCATGAGTGGCATAACTAGCGTCCTATTTGGAACCGCAACTTCAATGATGACCTCATGGCTGCCATGACCCAAACACCTCACCAGTCATCGTCTGACCATCAATAATGCAGTGAAAAGTCATAGGGGTGGGCCTCTGCAAGCCATTTGGGAGGACACCTGATGCCCTGTGGTCTATATGTGCCCCCCCACATCAGGGGCAGGGCCAAAGAGTTCATTACCGGACCTAGTCTCTGATGCAGTAAGTGCCTGAGCATGCTCAGTAGCATGAAATACAGTCTCTGAAAAAAGACTATCAGCTTTAGCATGGTGTCTAGGCACAAAACAGGACTTAGACCCGGCACGGAATGCAAGCACCTGTGCAAAGAGGCTTTTCACACTTAGTGTGGGAGCATGCGCTGTATCCCGAAATGAAGACTTAGCGTCAGGAATAACACAGTCAGGCTGAGCATACTCACTAGGCGAAACACTGTAATTAGGCTGCAGCTGGGGTAAATCGGCACACGCATGCGCACTAGCTGCCTCTCCACACTTAGACGTGGAGGAGAAATTGCTCTTGGAGATGCTGTCTATGAACAGAAGGAAAAGCTAAAGGAAGCCTGACTTTCTATCCCTCCGAATTATCAAATGCAGCAATGAATTCCATGAGTTTGCTATAACATTAGCGTAGCAAAATGTGCATGAGGGTATCATGTAGAGGTGCTATAAATAGCTTGTCACCAGTGGAGCACTAATGGAATACAACAGCCAGTTCTATGATGCCACTAAATGGCAGTATTTTTTGCTATCATTATAGCTTATTAAAAACAGAGCAGGAGGGTGTCATGCAGAGGTGCTATAAATAGCTTGTCACCAGTGGGGCACTAATGGAATACAACAGCCAGTTCTATTATGCCACTAAATGGCAGTATTTTTTGCTATCATTATAGCTTATTAAAAACAGAGCAGGAGGGTGTCATGCAGAGGTGCTGCACATAGATTTGCACTAGTGTGACTAGACAAAAGTCCAATAGCCACGTTTAGGATGCCACTAGGTACACTGACTGTTTGCTAGTATAATGGCTTAGTTAAAAAAAGTTGGACTGTGCAATGCAGGCAGACGTGCTGCAAATATCTTTACAATAGTGTGAATAGACAAAAGTACAATAGCCACTTCTTGTATGCCACTAGGTACACTGACTGTTTGCTAGTATAATGGCTTAGTTAAAAAGAGTTTGAGTGTGCAATGCAGGCAGACGTGCTGCAAATATCTTTACAATAGTGTGAATAGACAAAAGTCCAATAGCCACGTTTAGGATGCCACTAGGTACACTGACTGTTTGCTAGCATAATGGCTTAGTTATAATGAGTTGGAGTGTGCAATGCAGGCAGAGGTGCTGCAAACATCTTTGCACTTATGGGACTATAGCAAAGTCCAATAGCCACGTTTAGGATGCCACTAGGTACACTGAGTGTTTGCTAGTATAATGGCTTAGTTATAATGAGTTGGAGTGTGCAGAGGACAGGAGGGTACAGTGCCAGTATTGTGGGGCTCTGGGTAGAGGAATGGAAGCCTGCCTTTCTATTCCCTCCTAATGGTGAAATGCAGCGACGAAATCCCTGACCTTGGCTACACAGACGCTGTCTCTGTTTTCAGGACCTGTCACCTATGGCTCTCTGACCCTGCCAGTTTGAGCCCTTAAAAGGACTGATAGAAAGTGCTTTCCCTAAGCTGTCTAACGCTGTGTATGGAGCGCATACAGCTGTATCGGCGATAGGACTCAGGAGGATGGAGCTGCGACAGTGATGTCTGACACCAAAGACGCAGAAGAGATAATGGCGTCCTGGAGGAAAATGTCCGGTTTTATAATGCAGTGACATGTGACATGGACATCCTATCACACATGCCGTTGCTTCTCTGGCTAAAAGTCCACTTAGCTGTGTGTGTGTCTGGGATTGGCTGACATGCTGGCCCGCCCCACTACACGCGCGCGCTTTGGGAAGGAAGACAAGGAAAAAAAAAAAAAAATGGCGATCGCCATTATAGAAACAGCAGTGATCTGAAGGCGCTGTTCACGCACACTATACACTGAAATGTCATAATAGTTTGATTCACAGAGTGACTTACACTATTACAGCGGAAACCAAGCTAGGAATTAGCTGTTTTTTTGCTGCTAAAACCGTTCTCGAACGTTTCTAGAACTATCGAACTTTTGCAAAAAGCTCGAGTTCTAGTTCGATCTAGAACAGGCCCCAAAATCACTCGAGCCTAGAACTGGAGAACCTCGAACCACGAACCGCGCTCAACTCTAGCCAAGATCTACCACATTCCTGGCTTTGTCACTATGTCCCCCTATTCAAATCTTTGGGGAGCTGGTGATGAGAGACATATGACGTCTCTCGTTCAAGGGCGGCAATAACAACCTGACAAGACAGCAACAATCTGCACTTAGAGAACTACAGTCCCTAGAGGATGTGGTTGTTAAACCCGCCGATAAAGGCGGGAATGTGGTGATATGGCCGGTGGAATTATATGAAAGGGAGGCGTGGCGCCAACTCAGAGACCGGGATGCCTATGAATCTTTCCATCATAATCCCGTACGTGGATACGCCAATGACCTAGAGGTGATACTATCACGGGCTTTTGAGGGGGGAATTATTCCTAAGAAGATCTATGAGGGCCTCTTAGTCAAATCGCCAGTGGTTCCAACGTTTTACCTCCTCCCCAAGATCCATAAAAACCCGAAAGTGCCTCCTGGACGTCCCATTGTTTCTGGCATGGGGGGGCTGTGCGACGTTACTTGCAAATTTATTGAACATTACTTGCACCCACTAGTGGAGACGTTGCCCTCCCATGTCAGAGATACTTCGGACGTCCTTAGGAGATTAGAGGGTTTGATTTTGGAAGAGGAGGTATCACTGGTGACCATGGATGTTGAGGCCCTCTATTCTAGTATTGATCACAGCGAAGGACTTATGGCCGCTCAGTTCTTTCTGGATGCAAGTAGCTTGGACAACTCCCTATCCGGTCTGATCATGGAGTTGTTGGAGTTTGTGTTGACGCACAATTTCTTCGTTTTTCGGGACCGGTTCTTCCTCCAGCGGCGCGGCACTGCGATGGGGGGCGGCTTGCGCGCCGTCCTACGCAAACCTCTTTCTCGGTTATTGGGAGAGGGAGGTTTTCGGGGATGGCGTGCCGGCGAGCTCCCATGCGCAGTGCTGGCTCCGCTATATAGACGACATCTTTGTCGTCTGTGGGGGAACCGGCCCTGAACTTGAGGATTTTGTGCGTCGGCTCAACTCCAACGACCGGAACATCTATTTGACTCATCAGATCGGACAGAGGTCCATTGATTTTTTGGACATCAGGATTTCTATAGAGCTGGGCGGGGCTGTATCCACTACCATCTTTCGTAAGTCCACCACGGTTAATTCCCTCCTCCACACCAGCTCGGGACACCCTAGGTCAACGGTGAATGCTATCCCTACGGGCCAATTTCTGCGGTTACGCAGACTATGCTCTTCGAATCACGCGTTTGAGGCCGAATCAGGTGACATGAGGGAGAGATTCATTAATAGGGGCTACAGCAATAGATCCATCAAACGTGGATACCAGCGGGCTAAATCCTCGAATCGTGACCATCTACTGTCTGGGAGAGATGTGACAGTGAAGCCAACTGGTTTTGCAGCCAGGTTTATCTCCACCTACTGTCGCCAGTAGGAACAGATAAGGGGTGTGTTAAATAAACATTGGGCAATTCTTCAAAGGAGCCCTCTCTTGAGGGATATTTGCCCGATCGCCCAATGATGACAGCAAGGAGAGGTAGGAGTCTCAAAGACATGTTGGTGCATAGCCACCATGTTGTGAAGACACCTCCTCTCTTTGGTTGTGGCCCACAGCGAGTTGGTTGCTATCCATGCAGGTAGTTGTCGTGGATGTAAAAATATCATTAGGGCTACTAATTTCTGCTCTGCTGATGGCCTGAGAGAATTTTCGATCCGGGTATATGTTTCTTGCAACACATCTGGTGTAATTTATTACGCCACATGTGGTTGTGACAAAATATACATCGGATTGACCTCTCGGGAACTCCGCATCCGTACAAGGGAACATGTACGTGACATTCTGGCCGCCAAGGAAGCTACCAATCCAGATGCTCTTAAGACGATTCCCCGTCACTTCAGGGAGGTTCACAATTGTGATCCAACTTCCCTGAGGGTCCGTGGGATCGACCGAGTGCATCTTGGTATCCGTGGGGGGGATCTGAAAAAGCGCCTGGCACAGGTCGAGTGCCGGTGGATTTTCACCCTCAGTACTATGTCCCCACGGGGACTTAATAAACGACTTACTTTTGCTCCTTTTCTGTAGTCCTTGTGGTTACTTAGGCTAGTTGTAACCATGACAATTCCTTGGCCCTTGTATGCCCGCTTTTTCGGGCTTAAATAAGTTACTTTACTTTTTAACATGAAGTACCTACTGTCTATCTGGCAGTTCGTTTTATTAGTTTTGATTATTTATTATTAATTTTCAGTAGGCTTTTTTGTCTCTATTGAGGGGTTCTGGCTCTCAATTTTAACAGTGTTTTTTTTGTTCTTTTTAGTCTGGGTTCTACCCCTTTCATGCTTTAGCCCTCACACCACTGGGACATATATCATGGAAGATGGCTACTTCTCTTTTCACAAGCCACTTGGGATATGGAGTTCTTGATGTCGGATCTATTAACCATATGCATCTTTGCTATAACTATGTAATTGATGGACCTGTATTTATGTACATATGTGTATGTTATATACTATATGCATTTTTATTCTGAATATGTGGCTCCAAATCAGCCGATATTATTTTCTCCTTTCTCCTCATTATATCTTCTTCCCTCTTCTCCTCATGCCCCGTTTGTAAACTTTTTCACTGGTTGTCCATGGGTATTTTGCGCCACGTCCCTGTAATATATCCTCCGTTCCTGTTACAAGTGTGGGCATCGCCGCCCAGTTTATTAATGGACGGGTTCCTGTCTCTTACCTGGGCGGGTTTGCTCGATGACGTACCAGAGGGAGGTTCCCGCCTCCTTGGCGTGGCCGCGGCAGGCGTCCTTAGCAGCGGAATACCGGAAGTGCTGTGATGTCACAGGAAGTTTTCTTCCCCCCGGCTTCCGCTGCTGAGGCTCCACTGCGGCGCGGTCCTGCACTCTACCCATCTGGGTGCATCAATGAGGGGGCGGTTTTCATTGGGATTGGACCCCCTTTATAAGATCCACACTCTTCACTATTTTATCTGTCCCCCGACGAAGCACACGGAGCGAAACACGTGTTGGGATGCTGGTCCCCACGTGCTATCCCGGCCCCCGGCAACTCAACTTCCTGGTAGGTGCTCTGCCTTTTTGGCTATACCTTGTATTACCTTGGTCTCTTTGGCCATACCTATACCTCTGAGCTTTTTCCTACCTGTGGGCTATTATAATCCTGATAAGTCTGCCGTAACTCAGTAGAGACTTGGTCTCCTGAATAAGTGCCTGGGACACGTGGGGTTTTCCCCTCTAGCACTAATTCCCTTGGTCCTATGTTATGTATTGCCTGTAATTTGATTTCCCTGCAGCATAAATAAAATTTTGTACATTCATAATTATGGCTTGTTTGGGTATATTTGTTATTTGGCAAGTTTAAAGACTCTTTTCTTCTGGTTTCATGATTATTTGAGTTGTTGCCATTATAATTGTTAAGTGGCCCTCTTTTGTCTCATGCATTGTAATTGGCCATTATTTTGTCAAAGCATGGACCTATCGAATGATTCTCTTGAACTATGGTGGAAAAGTTCAGTCTCATCCTTTTATTCCTGAAACTAAAATTGGCTGATACAAGAGATAACAATACTGCAGTGAAGGAAATAAGTATTTGATCCCTTGCTGATTTTGTAAGTTTGCCCACTGACAGACATGAATAGTCTATAATTTTAAGGGTAGGTTAATTTTAACAGTGAGAGATACAATATACCAATAGCAACAGTGCTGCTGCGCCTGCAAAACCTGTGTACTATCCTCAAGGCATCATCTTCTATGCATTAGTGCTATCTTGCACCTCACCTTTCACCACCAGACACCCACTATACAGCAACTCTTGACTTAAGGCCCCGTCACACGCAACGACATATCTAACGATATATCGCCAGGGTCACGGATACCGTGATGCACATCTGGCATCGTTAGCGACGTTGTTGCGATTGACACCAACGAGCGACCGTTAACGATGGAAAATACTCACCAAATCGTCCATCGTTGACACGTTGTTCATTTTCAAAAAATCGTTGATTGTTGAGGCCGCAGGTTGTTCGTCGTTCCCAAGGCAGCACACATCGCTACGTGTGACACTGCAGGAACGACGAACTACAGCTTACCTGCGGTCGCCGACAATGCGGAAGGAAGGAGGTGGGCAGGATGTTATGGCCGCTCATCTCCGCCCCTCCGCTTCTATTGGACGGACGCTTAGTGACACCTGTTATAATCCGGACCCATGGAAGACCACCATAACTCATTGGTAAAAGGTGACAAGAGCATTGGCAACTAATCTGGCCGCCATCCCCTTACTAACCATCAACACTAGAAATAGCCGAGGGGTGAACTAACATCCTGTGCACCGCGAACCCAGCTGGAGACTAGCTATCCTAAAGGAAGGAAAGATGAACAACTCTCTGCCTCAGAAAACAGACAAAGAATAGCAAGCCCCCCACATTCAAAGACTGCGGTGATATAGGAAAACACAATACACAGATAGATGATAGGATTAGCAAAAGGTGAGGCCCCCACTGACTAAAATAGGAAAGGACAGGAAAGGGGCTGATGGTGGCCAGAGAAAAACCCTGCAAAATTCCAAATTCCTGATAGTACAAAAAGGCCCTCAGATCGCACGATCTGAACTCCGTCCTATACCAGGCGCTCTTGTCTTACCAATGAACAGAAAACAAGAATCATTACAAATTCAAAAAGCCACAAACACATGGACTTATAGGAGCTATACTCCAAACAAAACTGCAGGGACTTTCCCAGCTAAGCAACTGAGAGGGAAAATCCCTGCATGCAAATAAACTGAAAACAACCACAGCAAATGACAAACTCAGATAAGAGCAAAGCACTTATCTGGGGTAGATGTGGTGTGGAACAGAATGAAGCAGGCTGGTGAACAAAGAACAACTAACATCCGGCATAGCCTGCTATCAGACAAGGATTTAAATAAGCAGAGAGTTAGCAATGGAAACGCCCATTGCTCAACACACCTGGTCTATGTCCAAACCATTCCTGGCCACAAGAGGGAGCCTCCCAGCAGCCAAAGCATAACTGACATTCACAACAGACACTGCTGTGATGCCACAAGAACCGCCCCCTTAAAAAGGAGGTGGTTCGCCGGCAATAGCGACGTCGCTAGACAGGTAAGTCCGTGTGATGGCTCCGAATGATATTGTGTGTCACGGGCAGTGATTTGCCCGTGACGCACAAACGACGGGGGCGGGTACACTCGCTAGCGATATCGCTGCATGTGTCGAGGCCTTAAGACCCAGGTGGATCGAAACGTCGGAAGATGGCATAGTCGCAGTTCTTTATTTAATACAAATTTGTCACTTTTTGCATCATTTTGCATCACAAATTTTGAGTACAGTGAATTCATTTGGTACATGACTTTAGGGCATTTGACCCAATTTTCACTTGCACCATCATTACCATTGTCTGAGTGCAGACCATCTTTCCACTACTTAATCCGGTAATGCGGCATTGAGTCCAATGACTTCATCTGAGATAAGGTCACTGAGTTCAAAGAGTTCAAGTCAGTTCAGTTCATTTAAGGTCACAGCTGAGGTATCATGGGAACCCGAACTGTGACATTAGGTGAAGTTATTGAACTCAATTCCAGATTACAGGATTAAGCTATGGGCACATGTTCAGTATTTGGTTGCAGACATTTCTGCAAAATATCTACATCTCCTGGCTAAAGAATGTACCAAAACCGCACCATGCATTTCAAGTAGTTTGGGTTTGGGTTCGGGTATTTGTCAGGAGCTGCAGATTTGGTGCAGAAATGCCTGCAATCAAATACTCAATGCACGCACATCGTCTAATCCAGTAATCCGGCATTGAGTTCAATGAATTCACCTGAGGTGAGGTCACTGAGTTTAATTAGTTCCCCTCAGGTGAGTTCATCTGAGGTCCCAGGTGGGGTACCATGGGAATCCCAGCTGTGACCTCAGTTGATGTCATTGACCTCAATGGCGGATTACCGGACTAGGCGTTTTGCACACATTTAGAAGTTGTTTGCAGACATTTATGGACCAAATTGGCATTTCCCGGCAAATTACCTCACTGTTACCGCATGCATTTCGATGTGGTGTTGGTGCATCTTTTTGCCAGGAGCTGCAGATTTGGTGCAGAAATGTTTGCAACCAACTACTGAACATGTGCACATAGCCTAATCTGGCATTGAGTTCAATGATTTCATCTGAGGTGAGGTCATTAACTTCCCATGGTACCTCAGCTGTGACATCAGGTGAACTGACCTGAGGTGAACTCATTGAACTCACTGACATCACCTCAGGTGAAGTCATTAAACTCAATATCGGATTAGGCAATATGAGCACATTGAGTATTTAGTTGCAGACATTTCTGCACCCCATTTGCAACTCCTGGCAAAAAACAGGTCACAGCTGGGGTACCATGGGAACCCCAGCTGTGACTTCAGGTGAGGTCATTGAACTCAATGCCAGATTACCTGATTAGGTGTGTTGCGCACATTGAGTATTTGGTTGCAGACATTTCCGCACCAAATCTGACACTTCTGACAAATTATGCACTGTTATCACTTGTGTTTTGATGCAGTTTAAATGAGTTTGCCAGGAGCTGTAGACTTGGCTGCAAACTCAGATGTAGCAGTGCTGAAATTGTCGTTGGACTTAATGTCTGTGGATTACGTTGGACCTGCAAGGGTGTTTTGGGGGTTAATAAATTGGAGAAAGTGTGTTTTTTTTTTTTTTTAATAAAGAATTTTCCTCTTTGTTTTGTATTTATTTTCTTTAACTTAAATCTCATAGACCCATCCCAATTACTAACCTGAGGTTTCATGACAGCTGTGATTTTTTGACAATTCACAGTTGTCATTAACCCTTTAAATTACCCTGATTTCCACTGCACCAGTGCAACTGGGTTGATCCGGGTAAGATGGTAATAGATGCAACAATTCTGGGGAGGCAGAAGGCTACTTTTTTAGGCTCTGGGAGCCCAATAGCCATGGACTTCCCAAGCCTGAGAATACCGGTCCCCAGCTGTCCACTTACTCTTGGCTGGGTAGCAAAATTGATGGGGGTGACAAAGTTTTTTTTTGAATTATTTATTTAAATACTTAAACAAACACATGGGTGCCTTGTATTTTGATACACATCTAAGATAACGCACACTGCTACATAGCTGGGGGCTGCAGCCTGTAGCTGTCTACTTTATCTGTGCTGGTTATAAAAAGACGGGGGACCCTGCAACATTTTTTCCAATTTTTTTTAATTTTACATGGTCACAGACGCTGGCACGCCGGCAACCTGACTGCAGTCAATAACAGACGCTGTCACAGAGGGTGGGTGGGGGAAGCAGGACAGCAACTAATCACAGACACTGCTACAGCGGGTGGGCGGGGGAAGCAGTGCATATTCATGAACCTTAATTATCGTACTAGGAAGCAGTGTGACAGCCACTGGGAAAAAGTATTATTCTCCTGCTTTAATCCCCATAATAATCTGACAACATTATTCCCAAAAACCAAATGTTAGTCAGAAATGCATCCAGGCATCTTCCCCATGCTGTTCCCATTCCGTTTCAGCACTTTTACATGCATTACAGCATTTTACAGCCATCCCAGACATACTTCCAAGGTCCTCCAGAATATTATTTGAGTTTTCCATTTACTTGCATTGGGTTCGTTATTCGGTACGAATACACGAATAATAGAAATTATTTGGCACAAAGAATCCAAACCCGAATATTTGACTATTTGCCCATCTCTAATTACTAAATCTGTTTGTGATCATATGATCTTTTTTAGTTCTATTTTCCTTGTTGTCACTGATCAAACTAGAGATGATTGATGGGCGATGTCAGAGAACACAGCTGTCATGGATCTCACTATATTACGGAATTTCATAGTCTGCAATTTACTTATTCACATATGTAAATGACCTAATGATAAAACTACCAACTTATATTTTAAGATATAATTAGCCAGTATTTTAGAACAGTGAATTAAATGTGACAATTTAAGTTTATATATATATATATTTCATTAAGAAAAAATGTTGAAGATTTTTGTAATTTTGATTTGCAAAACTATATACATAGTGATGGAAAAAAGTAGAAGTGCTAAATTGTTCATAGATATATTTCTCTTCACATACAGAAATTAAAGACTCAATCATAAATGGTCTGTTCTCTACAGAAAAATCACATCTTGTAAGTCCATATTTAAACCTCCTTTTCTTGTATCATGATATTGATTATACAGAAACAAAATTAAAACAAACATATATGAGATCTCATCGTTTAACCAGATATCATACATATAAAATTTGTCTAGAAGGTACAGGACCCTGAATTTCTTGTAGGAATGTGGGTTTACGAAATATAACATGAGTAGGAAGGGTTTTGGCTTGATACTCCAAATTTCCATACAGACAAGGGTTGTTTCCACTTTAATAAGTCCTCATATTAAGAGAATCTGTCAGCAGGATTTAGCAATATAACGTCATGGCCATAATGGCGCTACTATAGTGATTACAAGGGAACCAATAACCAAGATTTTCGTATATAACCTAAAGCCAATGCAATACTGGCACTATCAGGCTGATTCTCTACATACCTTTAGTGGTCAGCTAGGATGTTTAGGTTTTGAAATCAAAGAATGTAAAGTTTATAAAATCGGTAGCTTCTTGAATGACAGCGGCTGAGGATCAGCTAATAGCTGGGTGGGTATTCATAGTGATTCCGGCCCCCCTGCCTGTTGTTTCACCCTTTCTCTGTTATTTATGCTAATTTTACTATTTGCTAATTTCTTCACTAAGATGGCTTCGGAGTTGGCGCCTGCGCATAGCTTTCATGACCTCACCAGACAGCGGATCCAGGAAGGCAGTGAGTTTCCGAGAGAAGAATGGACCCACTGGACCACAGGAGAAAACCCGGACCTACCATTTAGCAGATGGAGGGGCTTGACTAAGCAACCGCCACAAGGCGGGACACCAGGTGCCACTCCTAATGCAAGCGACCGGGACTGTGGCAGCTGAGCGGGCAGATGTTGCTTCAGTTTTGCCACATAATTGTCTTTCCTTATGAAGCCATCTATTTTGAGAAGTCCACCGGTCCTTCCTGCAGAAAAACAACCTCACAACATGATGCTGCCACCCCCGTGTTTCACAATTCTGATGGTGTTCTTAGACTTCAAAGCTTCTTCCTTTTTCCTCCAATGGTCATTATGGCCAAACAGTTCAATTTTAGTTTCGTCAGACCATAAGACATCTTCTAAAAGTAATGTTCCTGTGTGCATTTGCAAACATTAATCTGACTTGTTTAAGTTTCTTTTGGAGTAATGACTTTTTCCTGCCAGAGTGGCCTTTCAGCTCATGTTGATACAGTAATCGTTTCACTATGGATAATGACACAATCTTACCAGCTTCCACCAGCATCTTCACAAAGTCTTTGCGTTTGGGTTGATATGCCGTGTCTGACAAAAACACGTTCATCTCTGGTACACAGTACCCATCTCCTTCTTGAACAGTATGATGGCTGGACATTCACATCTTCTTTGTACTTGTGTATAATTGTTTGCACAGATGAACGAGGCACCTTCAGGTATATGGATATTGTACTCAAGGATGAACCAGACTTGTGCAAGTTCACAATTCTCTTCCTGAGATCTTGGCTGATTTTTTTTTACTTTACCATGATGCTACACATGGAAGCAGTGTGTTTCAGGTGTGCATCAAAATACATCCAAAGGTGTGTCTCTAATTAACTCAAATGTTGCCAAGAAACTTTACTCAACTCGCCGTGTTTGGAGGAAGAGAAATGCTGCCTATGACCAAAAGAACACCATATCCACTGTCAAGCATGGAGGTGGAAGCATTATGTTTTGGGGGTGTTTCTCTGCTAAGGGCACATGACTACTTCACTGCATCATTTGGACAATTGATTGAGCCATGTACCGTAAAATCCTGAGTGACAACCCCCTTCCCTCCACCAGGACATTAAAAATGGGTCGTGGCTGCATCTTCAGGCAGTACAATGACTCAAAACATATAGTCAAGATAACAAAGGCTCAAAAAGAAGGACATTAAGGTCATGGAGTGGCCAAGCCAGTCTTAGACCTTAATCCCATAGAAAACGTATGGATTGGACCAAAATTCCTCCAGACGTGCGCAAACGTCATCATCGACTGCAAAAAAACGTCTGACTGCTGTGCTTACCAGCAAGGGTTTTGTTTCCAAATATTAAGTCTTGTGTGCCAAAGGAATCAAATTCTTATTTCTCTCTGGAAAATGCAAATAAATTTAGATAATTTATAGAATGGGATTTTCTAGATTTTATTTTGGATATTTTATTTCTCACTGTTAAAATTAACCTACCCTTATTATAGACTGTTTATCTCTTTGTCAGTGGGAAAACTTACAAAATCAGCAAGGGATCAAAAAATTATTTCCTTCACTGTATATTTATGTGCCGCCCCCGTGGAAGAGTTCGCTATGGCTCGAGGGTCTCCGGACTCGAGGGTCGTGCGGCCACTTGAATGAAAGGGGGTATTTGCAGGGGAGTTGATGTATAGTTTGTGATGCCACCTGTGGTGCACGGCAATTTGGGGAGTACCGCTGCTGCCGTTGGGAGTACCCGGGATGATGAAGTGGGACAGCAAGGTGTTGTAACCCTCCACGGGTAGGGGGATGTGCCAGGACTTGGTGAGGGGGTGCCGTGGGATGCAGGGGTCACTCTCGTACTCAATCAGTTCATAAGCAGACACTGACAACTGGGTAAACCAAGTCTCTGGATACCGCTGCCGCTGAGGGGAGCTCGTTCGGGTCACATCCCCAATCGTGCTGCCTGGTGATCCGTGATCTGCCTCCTGGCACTTAGTTTGACTTTAACTTGATGGCCCGGTAGCATGGAACTAGCCGGGCCCCGCTCCCTACTATGGCTAAGTATGGGAGCTTGCTCTAAGGGTTCACGCTTGGGATTTTCTGGACCGTTTTGGATTGGAAAGTCCTATCCCACTCGCCTGGTTGCGCTAATGCCCCGATTCTGGAGCAGGTGGGAACAGATCATAAAGGCTCCGTTCTCCTCAGGTGAATTGTCGGGTTGCGTGAAGCTACTCCCCGACCTAGGGTCCGTGTACTCCTTCATGCCTTTGGTCCCGTTCTGGCGATAGTGCTAGGCTGCTGGCTGTCCTCCTCGACAGGTCTGATCACCTCGCTCGCCACAATTCCCTGCGACCGGGAGTCTGACTCCTCTAGGCCCAGACCACCGTCTGCAACCTAGACAGTTCCTTCAGGAGTCACCACTCCCGACTTCCTCTGAGCTCCTCACAGCTCAAGGGCTACTTCCCAACTCACTACTCACTACACTCCTCACCTCCCCTCCCTTACCCCTCCAGGTGGGCGACTTTATTTCACTCAAGCCGTCCCCTGGTGTGTCTGATGGGTGTGGTGCTGGGTGTATTTAGGATTTGATTTGCTGTTGGAGGCAACACCACTTAGTTAGGGACCCAGAACTAAGAGGGAGGCGGAATACTGCACGTAAGGGCAGCTTGTGTAGTACCCTGTGACAATCTGATAGTCCAGGGGCGTCACATTTATGTCTCTTTATGTTCTCCTTGTGTTGAATGACACACCAATCTGCCACGCCAGTTTGTGTAATGACTCTATATAATATATATTTCCCTTTTTGTATTGAATTACTGAAATAAATTAACTTTTTTATGATATTCTAATTTATTGAGATGCACTTTTTTAAAAACTTTTTTTCCAGAGGAATAACTTGGGAAAAGAGCCAACAGAAATGCTTCAGAATTGTTATTTCACACCGAAGATGACATATCTTTTTACACCGTTGGCTATATTTCACCGTCTATTTCAAAACATTAAAAAAAAAATTGAATTCTGTAAAAAAAGAAATATTGGATTTGTGGGCGGCTATAGAAAATTGTTGAACAGCAATTATGACCATGGTGCTGAGGAATATATACACGATCCAATGCAAAGTCTATTTAGCATTCATAGATACGGTTCCTTTCATGCTATTCCCATATCTTGTTAGCAAATAACCCTGCTATTTACTGACTGATATGGCAGTATTTCTCAGACTGTGACATATTACGATAAGAGCCCTTTGAGAATGATTAGACTGGCTGAATCACAGTGAAAAGTGTACATCAAGATGTAGGCAATGTGAACAAGACCAGCTTTGAAATCAAAATGCAAATACCAGTTACTGTCACTCCTGGGATAACATGTGACTGAAATATAATTAAAGCTAACCTTTCGGTGAACGCTTATTAACTTATTTTAGAATCTGTCAAAAACTAACTCATTAGGAATAAAGATTCATCCCATCTGCATAATGAAAATGTTTATCCATGCAAAATCCAAAATGCAGTAAAATGAGATTAACCCTCAAAAGATTCTGAGGTTTTCTATATCATATTATTTATGTATATATGGTTGACATGCACAATTCACTTATATACTTAGGATTATTGTAATAGGCAAATCAATAGTGAAAGCCTAAGATCAATGGTGAGAACCATGGGGGCAGTGTATTTGAAGGGACAGGAGATAAATCGAGGAGGAATTCTTGGCTTTCAGAGTCATGTTTCTGTATTAGACTTTGTTCCATCTGAGATATTGATGGAATATGCCAGAAATGTCCAGTAGATAGCACTAATGGGGTCTGTATCTGTCTGAAAACCAAGGACTAGACAGCACTTTCTCGAGAATGGAGAGTTGGTATTCATTATGTGCACACACCTCTTTGTATTCATTCCTATTGGAACACATGCAAGTGCTGACCACACTCTCTATTCCAGACATCGTGTGTTTGAGCCCTGTTCTCCAGTTTTGTGACTAATGATCTTTTTGCAACCAGGACTATAAGGCTGGAGCCACATGGGGATTACTGCGATCCCCTCGCATGACACTCGGCTCACGCTGGCAGTACAGCAGAGAGGAGTGTCATGTGAGTGTCCCTGCAACTGAGGTCCAATCATGCGAGCAGACCTCAGCGGCGGGGGACAGGCTGGCTCTGAGGAGGGGAGGGATTTATCTCCTTCTCTCCTCTGTAGCGGGCTATTGCCATTCTCGCACTGCACTCATGGTACACCGGTGTACCGCGAGTGCAGTGCGATTTTTCTGTTGCCCTATACACTTGAAAGGGTGGGAGAGAAAGAGTTTCACATTACTTTGTTTTCTCGGTCTGATTAAGGCTGAGAAAATAATCGCTCATGTGTGCTAACAACACACAAGCTAATATTGTTCCGAGTGGAATGCGATTTCTTTTAACGCACTCCACTTGCACCGATTTTCATGCTGTGTGGCTTTGGCCTAACAATGGCAGGAATACATCCACTTAATCTAGATGAAAGAAAGGTTTCACCATCATTGTAGGTGGGGATTCTTTGCTGTAAAAATATAAAAACTCACCAGTTGAGGTATATTCTTTAAACCATTGGTCTGGATGTGTTGCATGGACTGGAAGCTTTGGTACAATATGGTACAGGAGAGATAGATATGCCAAATTTTGAATGTGTGGTCCATGTCTTTTTCTACAGCTATGGTATATTGCATGTTCTGTCCCCTCTTTTTTAGTTTAATTTGGAACAGCATTCCTCCTATTTGGAGACTGCAAGAGGGGCTCTGCCTACTTTTGCTCTCAATTCACAGACTAGTAGCTTGTGAAAGTTGACTTGTCCAGCTCCTATCACAGGGTGTTTGTGCTGTGTGGTGGCCATTGTTGTGGTGGTTTCGTGCCTGTGGGGTGGTGTGGCTTGGAGCCTTAGAGGCTCAGCCTCGCAGCATGGCTGTTGTCAGGCACCAGGTCACGTGCCCTGCAGGTGCACTGTCACTGTGGTGGTGTTTGGTGGACAGCACCACACCTTTAAGACTTCGCAAAGTTAGGGACCCACTCAGAGGTTCGCCTTGATGTGGCAGGGGGCTTCATAGAGTCTGAGCAGAATGTTAAACTAAGAACCTTAAGTTCAGTTGCATATTTTTTTTCCTAGTGGCACTAGATCAACTGATGATTTTTGGATTTGTGATGCATGTCTTTTACAACAGTTATGGCACATACATGCCAAATTTTGGATGTGCAGTCCATGTCTTCTTTTACAGCTATGGTATATTGCATGGTTTGTCCTATCTTTTTTGTTTCACTTGGAACAGCATTCCTCCTATTTGGAGACTGCAAGAGGGGCTCTGCTTATTTTTCTCTCAGTTCACAGACTTGGAGCTTGTGAAAGTTGAGTTGTCCAGCTCCTTTCATAGGGTGTTTGTGCTTTGTGGCGGCCATTGTTCTGTGGTTTTGTGCCTGTGGGGTAGTGCAGCCTGTAGTCATGGTGACTCAACCTTACAGCATGGTGTTGTGAGGCACTAGGTCACCTGCCAAGCTGGTGCACTGTCAATATGCCAGTGGTTGGTGTGTGTCTCTGCACCTTTAAGGCATCAGAGTTAGTGACCTACTCAGAGGTTCGCCGTCATCTGGCAGTGGGCTTCATACAGTCTGATCAGAATCTTAAACTAAGAAGCTCATGCTCAGTTGCATACATTTTTGCCTAGCGGCATTGGATTAACTTATGATTTTTAGATGTGTGGGTTTTTGGATGTGCTTTGGCACAGATGTGCCAAATGACACCTGGAGCCGCAAAAAAGAGTGTGTTTTGAATTCTGAAAGGCATCTGGAGCAGCAAGAGCTGGACACGCAGATTATCACCTTGAGTAGCGTGCAATAGCAGAGTTGGGAATGCTGGATGCCACATTGAACAATTGAGCTATATACACTTAGGTTTCATGCAGCAGAGCCCAGCTGTATGGCAGAGGTGGGGTAGTCAGGAGACACATTTGAACATTTGAGCTTTTACACTGCTGAACCCAACAGAGTGAAAACGCCAGACTTCCTGAATGTTCAGGTGGGGCATCTTCATCTGAGCTGGCCACATGACATGACATCAGTGGTGCATGCTGATTTACTATAGTAACATACGGGTTCAGACTGGGGCTGACTCTGGGGGGGGGGCACTGATCAACTACATTCAAATATTACATTTACAAGTTTAGCTATGCTTCTGAATAATAATAGGATAAAAAGTGACACCAGGCACAATGTATAGGGGAATAATGAAAAGTAAAACTGCTATGGGAATACTAGACTGAAAAATACAATGGACTATCTGAAAAAGTGAAAAACATTAAAATGGTATATGCATAACTGCTATCAATAATAGGAATGAGAGATGTTTAGCCATTGTATTGATCAATGCAAAGGAGCCCTAAAACCAAACGCCAAGGTAATCTCTATTTTTGGGGTCCCTAACCTATGTGTATCCTCACCTGCAGTTAAAAAGCTTGCCCTGTATGGGGAGCAAAGGCCCAAGCTATATATGTGAAATAAGACACATGGCTATGGGTGGGGCAGGGTTCTCAGACAGAAAATGCATATTATTTAAAGGATGTACGTCTGGAACACCATGGCGTGAACAGGGTGCAAAACTCAAAAATATACAACTAAACAATAGGATAAAGAGTTGCTCACCAGTCACAATGTATAGGGGAATAATGAAAAGCAGAACTGCTATGGGAATACTAGAATAAAAAATACAATGGACTATCTAAAAAAGTGAAAAACATGAAAATGGTATATGCATAACTGCTATTAATAATATGAATGAAAGATGTTTAGCCATTGTATTGATCAATGCAAAGGAGCCCCAAAACCAAACGCCAAGGTAATATCTATTTTTGGGGTCCCTAACTTATGTGTAACCTCACCTGCAGTTAAAAAACTTGCTCTGTATGGGAAGCAAAGGACCAAGTTATGTGTAACCTCACTGTAGGTCGACACTGTGACATTATAAATCAGCTTTAATGGATCTGTGACTTTTGCAATCCCACATGTAAATCTAATCCAGAAAGCCAGAAGACAAAAACTAACAGTAGTGCCCCTGAGTACATCAGGGTGCTACAGGGAACTGCATCCTTTTTCCCCGGGGTGCAGGACCTAGCCCCCATGGTTCCAGATTCCAGAAACCGGTGTCACCTCCATCAGCACCACAAACCCCAATCAACACCTCACACCATGACCTCTCAGACACACCAGTGGGTTGGTCAAGCTGGAACAGGGCCACCCACCTAGGGGTTAGGCAGATGGGTGGGAGGGACCAAAAAAGACCAGTGACAGCTCTCAAAGTGTGAGGAGCTGAAGTGTTAGCTCCCGGGGAGCTAGGAAGACAAGCGTTGGGTTGCAGACAGTGGTCCAGGACCAGAGGAGTTTGTGACCGGGTTCCGGGATGTCGGTCTGGGGTGCGACAGACGCCGTCTAAGAGGGACCTCAGGCACCAGAGAGGGTCCAACAGAGCTGACCGGTACTGAGCACGATGGGGTACAGGACTCTAGGTCAGGAGTCGATTCAACTTCCTGACAATTAACCTGCAGAGGAAGGGGGCCATCAGGGACCTTCCTAAAGCTCTGAGACTGAGGGCATCAGCACAACGCGGGGGACAGGATTTTCCAAATAAAGCAACCCACTGAAGTCCCAAGTGTCAACCCTTAAGCGGGCTTTACACGCAATGATATTTCTAGCAATTGATAGCGATATCGTACGCAAAAGCACCCGCCCCCGTCGTGCATGCGATATCGTGTGATCGCTGCCGCAGCGAACATTATTGCTACGGCAGCGTCACAAGCACTTACCTGGTTGGCGTCGTCGCTATGACTGCCGAACAATCCCTCCCTCAAGGGGGAGGTGCGTTCGGCGTCACGGCGACGTCACCGCGACATCACTAAGCGGCCGGCCAATCAAAGCAGAGGGGCGGAGATGAGCGGGATGAACATCCCGTCCACCTCCTTCCTTCCTCATTGCGGGCAGGACGCAGGTAAGAAGATGTTCGTCGCTCCTGCGGTGTCACACATAGCGATGTGTGCTGCCGCGGGAATGAGGAACAACTACTATAAACAACCATTAACAATTTTTGGTTTTAGGACGACCTCTCCATGGTGAACGATTTTAACCACTATGGAGGATGTTTAAGGTCGCTGGTAAGTGTTACACGCTGCGATACCGTTAATGACGCCGGATGTGCATTACTAACGACGTGACCCCGACGATAAAACATTAACAATATCGTAGTGTGTAAAGCCCCCTTTAGGAGCAAGACTTCCCCCAAGACTGAAGAACTGGCCCTTACAGCTTCAAGCTATAGGGACCCACACAGACACAAACAGTGCACGGAGGTAATTTCTGGACTACTAGTGTGGCGCCCTGGACTAGCCAGGTCGTTACAGATAACCCACAAACACCCCCACCCCCATTAGACAGTAACATTAGCCAAACATAAAACCCTTGTTGCCTCCCTCTAGAGTCTGATGTCCACACCAGGTGGGGCGGAGCCAAGCAGTTGGCCCTACCCGCCGAGGAGTTCACAGGCCTGCAGGCGGGAAAAGTGTCAGTTTAGTCCAGGAGGTGGAAGTGTGAGGAGTAAACACTTGGGTGTCTGGGTTTGTGGCCCAGGCACTGACAGCAAGGTTGGCAGACGGTGGTGGCCATCTGCAGGAGTGGTGAAGCAACGCAGAACCGTAGGACCATGGTCGGGCGTTGGCCCGCCGGTACAGACCGGGGAGCGAAGTGAAGCAAGCACACACAGGCAGGGCCATCGGACCTCGACCAGGCTTGGAGCCACCGACAATAGTCAAATCCGAGTGTGCCCGGAACCCCAGGGGTTTCCTAACAATTAAAGACCCGATAGAAGGCAACTGCCCACACCGTGAGGGTATACAGCTACCGCCTAAGGCTAGAGACCCAAGGGCCAGCGCCTGCGGGCAAATTGGTTCCTCCGGCATCCATACACCGGGGAGCGGACTACCATTGGGGATCCATCGTAGTCAAACAAGTACATCAAGGTGCAGGGAAAGACAGCCGCCATCACCTGTCCGGGGAGAGACACTGCAGCCGGCTGCGGGACCCGTCCATCCAGTCGTTTGGTTTACCGAGGACTTTGTGCATCTCTTGCTGAGTGAGTACACCCGTGCCATCCGGCACCGTGCCGCGCTGCCCCTGCAACCCTGCACCTCCCCAACCCTGCCTCCCCGTCACACCACTGGGCCCCGGGACCACCGACCTCTACCCATGGAGGGGGAAAACAACATCCCAGCTGCTCCCTATCATCGCTCCCGGGATCTCCGTCACCAGCAGCGGTGGTGCCTATCTTCACCACAACCCGTGGGTGGCGTCACGGACTAAATCCCCCAAACTAACCACCCCTTTCACTCATGGGCGAGGAGCGCCGCTCGAGTCCCCGGATCCGGCCCACCGTTTGAGCCACCGAGCAGCAGCAGCCGCAGCAGCGCCGGACCCGAGCATTAGCGAGCGCAGTGGTGGCGTCCTCCCCGCCCGTGACACTAGTACTAGTGACACCGGTGATACCGGGGACCTGGACGTGCTCCAGGAAGCAGCAGCTGTGCACGGAGACTTGTTTAAGAATGGTGTGTGTCTCGTTTCATCTCCACCTATCCAACACCTCAACCACCGCAGTGAGTACACCTGCCCCTGAACTCTGCCTGTCCATCTCTCATCATCACTCGAGCTCCGGGGCCTTCCCTATCTGCGGAGGAACTGTCACCGTGCTGCTCCCCACTATCTGCCCTAGTCCTCATTGCATGGAGAGAAGGTATGCACACCAGTGAATATGTAAGGGGAATATATGAAAAGCAGAAACTGCTGTGTGAATAGTGACATGAAAAATCCAATATTATAATATATGTAAGAATGAAAATGTGAAAAATGGAATCTGCATTACTGCCAAGAACATATGAATAAAGAGAAATTTAGCTATTGAATTGATCAATGCAACAGAGCCCCAACACTACGCCAAAGTATTTCTCTACGTTGGGGTCCCTAGCTAGTGTGTGTCCTCTTATGCGGTTAAAAAACTTACCATGGGAAGCTGAGACCCAGACTATATATGCGTATAATGTGGACTGGCAATAGGTGTGGGTGGGGCTGGGTTCACAAACGAAACACTATAAATCAATCAAGAAATAATGTCTTGAACACCATTCTGAGTCTGAACTGGGTACAGAAACCTAATTTTTTAGGTTTTTGCACCCAGTTCAGACTCAGAATGGTGTTCCAGACGTTATTTCTTGACTGGTTCTCATTGCAGCAGCGGCGGTACTCTCATTACCGCACCCCGCAGGTGGCGTCACGAACACTTCCCCTTTAAATAATCCCCTTTTCCTGTTTGAGTGTCCGCCGAGCCCGGGTCCGGACCCCTTGAGCCACGACCACCCCGGATGTGAGCACCTCGGTCATCACCGGGGCGGCCCATAACCACTTATTTAGAAACATATGAAGCTCAAACATTTCTGAAACTATTTATTAAAAACATTAAGAATTACAAAATCTACTGAAATGAGAAAATGTTTAACTATTTAAAGTTATTGGTAAAAAGTTTGAATTGATATATTGAATTTCACCCAAATCGATAGAGTGCATAGAACATGGAAAAGTGGTCATCATCCTAAAAAGCATAGTAGAGACTAGCGCCTTAAAGAGGATGGCTGATTACCAGTTCATATCCAAGTACTGTCAACCCCATATACACTTATAGATCCTAATTAGTCCTATTGATCAGAAACATAGATCAAAGTTAGTGTTTGGTAATGCACATTCTGACAAGGGCAGTTGAATTAGATTTTCTTGTGAGCAAACCTTTGCTCACCTCATGCTATACTATCATTGCTATATTCAGTTTAGGACCAAAGGACCATTTAGTTCCACCGCAATGAGTGTAACAAATGAAACACAAATACTGGTTAATGTTCCATATGTAACAGTTGAGGTTGGCACTCTATGTACCAATATGGTTCTTAAATTTATCCAGTTCCCTCCCAATTGATGAGATATATGGAATCCCAGATGGTGGTTATTGCCTAGTGTTGGTTAGCACCCCCAAAAGGATGTTTTATCACCAAGGCCTGTGATAAATAAATAATTTGTATCTGGCGATTTGCTGCCAATTCTGAACAACTCCATGAGGTCGTCAAACCGTCCGTGAACATCTGTTCACGAGGGCCCAATGTGTGACTTGCTATGGTCCGATCCTGATGACTGGGGAGGCTGGGGTATTTCTCCTGGAGGTGCTGGATACACATTTGGACAAGGCATCTCTGAAACATTCAACCATGCCAATGGCCTTACCTTGGTTTCTAGAGCTCATCAGTTGGTGATGGAGGGATACATCTGGTGCCATGACCGGAATGTAGGGACTATTTTTTGTGCTCCAAATTATTGTTACCGCTGTGGTAACAAGGCTGCAATAATGGAACTTGATGAGTTTGACCCAGCACCTCGTAGAGGAGAACCATACGTGACTCGTCGTACCCCAGACTACTTCCTGTAAGTGGAAATTTACAATTGTACAGTATTGTCACAAACAGGATTTTTGTCTTGGGAGCCGAGAAGAGGAGCAGTAACTTCAGTCATGAGAGAGCATTTCTCAGACATATACTGTTCTCAAATGGACCAAAAGATGTGCCATATACAAAAGCAAAGCTTCCCATCTCAACAGCCGTGACCACATTAGAAAAGATCCATTCATTGCATGCTGAAGTGACATGTCTGTCAAAGAAAACTAAACCCAGTTTTCAGGCATAGCACTACATGTAGTTCCTTTTTGCTTTAATTGGTAGTACCACATGGAGCATAATTAGTGGTTAACATTCTAAGAAGAACGGTTGGAAAAAGCAACCTCAAAAAGAGGCTCAATAGACTGGGTCAATTTAAATATGTTAACTAAAGATTATCAAACTTTTTGAAATTAAAATTTTCCTGGCTCAGCAGATTTCACCTAAATATTAAATTGGCTGCAAACTTATCCACGACACATCTCGAGTGGTCCAGCTGCCTTGGAATCATGTGTAGAACGTTTTGCATGATGTCAATACGGTAAAAATCTGTTTCATTGGCAATCTAGCCTTGAGGGAATTAGAGAGCTAGAGAGGAATTCCAAACTTTTGTACGTCAAGAAAAATAAATAATGAGTGTAATTTGTAATTTTAAAAGATTAAGCAAGTGCCACCTCCCTATTGATTACAAGTAAATGTTCTTCAAAACTAGTGTCTTTTTATGTCTTCATGTGGAGTGAGCTATGCATTTATTGGAATAATCCGCTCTAACCGAATTGAAACCTGTCCAAATTTGCAGGGACTTGCGTATCTCAAGAAATGTGACTTGAAATCCATTCGCTAGAACAATCTGCTTAGCTCTAATATTAGCCCTGTATCTCGTTAAGACCATACAGTGGAACCTCAGATTACGAGTAACCCGGTGTGAGTAATTTTCAAGATGAGCAAAGCTTCTTGCAAATTTGTAACTCAGTTTACGAGCAAGGATTTGCTATATGAGCAAATACTCACCACACACACTTCCGGTTCTGTACTTTTACCGGTGCTGTGGCCCGCTCTGGCTGCTTCTTGTGGCCCGCAGGCACGTGTATCCGGTACAGATTGCTGCCACTAAAGGGGCTGCTGCTGTCTTTGCTTCATTTCAGATGCCGGTGCTGAGCAGTGTCAGCTCTCTATGCACTGTATTCTCAAAAGCAAAAGTGAGAATAATGTTTTTGTTTTGTATGTGTGTGTGTGTGTGTACAGTGTGTACAATGGCACAATAGGGGAGCAGGATGGGACATTGCTACAAGTTGTGGAATGAATTGTCAGTCAATGAATTATTTCCTATGGGAAAATTTGCTTTGCTATACGAGTAACTTGGTTTACCAGCACAAACCCAGAACGAATTATGCTCGTAAACCAAGGTTCCACTGTACAGCAATTAAATATTATTACAATTGGAGGGGTATATGGAGTAGAGTCCTTAAGAGGACAGTTGGGGATAGAGTCCTCAAGGGGACGTTAAGTCCACTTACCCATTTCAGGTAACTTATTATATGTCCCAATTTGGACCATCGATCAATGGTATGTTATCCCTTTTGGTTGAATATATTGACATCCTAAAAAAGATGATCAGCAGAGGTGTTCCAAAAAGAATGGTAAGGATTAGATCCCTAAAAAATGGTTCTTAAATTAAATTTGTTAAGTATTATGGAGTTTGCAATCTTCATTTCACAGAAGAGACTATACAACACAATATGAGAACTGAGCTTTCTCAAAGCCTGGCCACCAATTCTTAGGCAATATGATGGTAGTGCCATATTTTTTAATGTTATCTTTCACAAAGTCCCATAATGACCTTGTTGGGGGCATGCGGAGTAGAATTTCAATATTTGCAGATGATACTAAACTCTGCAGGGTAATCAATACAGAGGAGGATAATTTTATATTACAGGGAGATTTATGTAAATTGGAGGATTGGGCTGAGAAGTGGCAATTGAAGTTTAATGTAGATAAATGTAAGGTCATGCACTTGGGTAGAGGAAATAAAATGTATAATTATGTACTTAATTGTAGAACACTGGGTAAAGCAGACACAGAAGAAGACTTGGGTGTATGGGTGGATGGTAAACTTCACTTTAGTGGACAGTGTCAGGCAGCTGCTGCCAGGGCTAATAAAATAATGGGATGTATTAAAAGAGGTATAAGTGTTCATGAAAAAAATATAGTTCTACCTCTGTACAAGTCACTAGTGCGACCGCACTTAGAATACTGTGTACAATTCTGGTCACCGATATATAAGAAGGACATAGCTGAACTGGAGAGGGTGCAGAGAAGAGCCACCAAGATTATTAGAGGAATGGGTGGGCTGCAATACCAAGACAGGTTATTAAACTTGGGGTTATTTAGTTTGGAAAAACGAAGGCTTAGGGGGGATCTAATCACAATGTATAAATATATGAGGGGACAGTACAGAGACCTTTCCAAAGATCTTTTTACACCTAGACCTGCGACTGGAACACGGGAGCATCCGCTACGTCTTGAGGAAAGAAGGTTTAATCATAATCACAGAGGAGGATTCTTTACTGTACGAGCAGTGAGACTATGGAACTCTCTGCCGCATGGTGTTGTAATGAGTGATTCACTATTAACATTTAAGCAGAGCCTGGACGCCTTTCTTGAAAAATGTAATATTACCAGTTATGTATATTACATTTTATGACAGGGTATTGATCCAGGGAACTAGTCTGATTGCCGGATGTGGAGTCAGGAAGGAATTTTTTTCCCTATTGGAGCTTGTTTGCCACATTGGTTTTTTT
The DNA here is from genome assembly GCF_048569485.1 of Anomaloglossus baeobatrachus. NCBI lineage: Eukaryota > Metazoa > Chordata > Amphibia > Anura > Aromobatidae > Anomaloglossus > Anomaloglossus baeobatrachus. The sequence continues at coordinate 610,278,851 of NC_134355.1, forward strand.
TTTGCCTTCCTCTGGATCAACATGTTAGGCTACGGGTTGAACTAGATGGACTTAAGCGGGCTTTACACACTGCGATATCGGTCCCGACATCGTTAGTGTGGGTACTCGCCATCACCATCTGTTGCGCCACACGGGCAAATTGCTGCCCGTGCCGCACAACATCGCCCAGACCCGTCACACATACTTACCTGCCCGGCGACGTCGCTGTAACCGGCGAACCGCCTCCTTTCTAAGGGGGCGGTCCGTGCGGCGTCACAGCGACGTCACTGAGCGGCCGGCCAATAGCAGCGGAGGGGCGGAGCTGAGCGGGACGTAACATCCCGCCCACCTCCTTCCTTCCGCATAGCGGCTGGGAGGCAGGTAAGGAGAGCTTCCTCGTTCCTGCGGCGTCACACGGAGCGATGTGTGCTGCCGCAGGAACCAGGAACAACCTCGTTACTGCTGCAGTAACGATTTTTTAGAATGGACCCCCATGTCACCGATGAGCGATTTTGCACGTTTTTCCAACGATGCAAAATCGCTCATCGGTGTCACACGCAACGACATCGCTAATGCGGCCGGATGTGCGTCACCAATTCCGTGACCCCAACGAGTTCGCATTAGCGATGTCGTAGCGTGTAAAGCCCCCTTTAGAGTCTCCCTTCAACCTTAAAAACTATGATACTATGATACTATGAATATTTGTAATTGTCTTAAAATTATTATTCTCATGCTAAATCATACCTTTCAAACATGACAGAAGATATACTCTTCAACACTAAAATTACAACACCAAGAAGGAAAAGTTGTGGAGTTATGAAAATTACAGGATTGATAGCCATATTAATTGATGTGACTGTTTAAGATATCTGATAAAATGATTGTCCGGAGAAGAAAAGCCAAGTGCAACCAAGAGTCCTTTGTCATGCAAACAGTAAAGCATCCATAGACCATTCATGTGTGGGGTTTATTTTCATCCATGGAGGGGGCTCACTCACAATTTTGCCTAAGAACACTGCAATGAATAAAGAGTGGTATCTAAACATAGTTTGGCATATATCTCAACAATCCAGGAACAATTTAGTGATGAACAATGTTTTTTCCAGTAATAGAGACTATGTCAAAAGGCCAAAGTGATCAGCTTGGGGAACAAAATATTGAAATTTTGGATCTATGGGCGGAAAATGAAATGCCCACGTCGGGGCTTGCAGGGCTTGCACGGTCACCGGGCCAGTGGTGTTCGGGGTCGAGCTGTGAGTGGCCTGACCCGGCTTCCGCGACCCCGGTGGGTTTCATTAAAGAGTTCGACAGTCCACAAGAGGGGGGTAACGGGAAGAGGGTAACGGGGTTCCTGGGAGCACGTCACCGGTCGCAGTGATAACTGGGGTCTCGGCCTCCTCTGCCGTGGACCCCTCCCCCTGCAACTCTTCTCTCCCCCAGGAACGGTATGGGATGGGAACGGGGGGTTGCACGCAGCGCCACCCGTGGTATGCGGCCGCTGCACAGTCTCTCTCCGGGACAGGTGTTACGGGCAGCTAAGGTGGAATCACTCCCCACTGGTGGAGCGGGGAAGCTCCAGGAGGTTGGTGAGAACCAAGGGCGGCAGTCCACGGGAGTACCAGGGCACAGGGCGATGCCATTTACTCACAAGAGACACTGGGTGCGGGTTCCAGTTCCTCTTTATTCACTGATCTTTTCCAACATCGCAACCGGGTGCCGGTCCTCGCCGCTGTAGCCTCTGGTCGGTCCCGGGCAGGTCAGAGGCAGGGTCCGGTAAGGTTTTCTGAGGGTCCCTCTGTCGTGTGCATTGGTTGCCGGCCCCGTGGCACGAAGCTTCTTGGGGACTCGCCGCCTCTCTGTCTTTCTTTCTCCCTTCTCCCGTAGCGCCCCCTGACAGAATCAGGGCCCTTCCTGGACACTACCATGACATTCTCCACGATCCCCAGTACCTGATCTCGTTCCCTTCCTCCAGGTGTTACTAGCCCTGGTCTGGCTGGTTCCCCTCTCCAGGAGCTTCTCCTGTGGAGGTCTGTCTCCACTCACATTCCAGACAGTTCTGATTAAACTTCCTGTCTTCTCTGCAGCTCACTCCCAGCTCAGGCCCCCATCCTACCAGAACGTTGTCATGGTGACCTGTCTGTGTGAAGCCACCTGCTTCCTGCTCATTTGGAGACAGGATGAGTCATGCAAACCTAAGCTACGTGCTGAAAACCTATTAACCCTTTCTTGGTGATGTGATATGTGTGTAAACTTACCTCCTCCTGCCCGGGAAAGGATATCATACAATACTCTGTAACGACCATGTTACAGGGGCGTTAAAAAAACTCCCCAGATTTCAATTCCATTGGGAACCTGTTAATGATTAATCCTCAAAAAGTGAAAGGACAAATAAAAACACAGAAATTGTGATAAACTCGAAGCACTGATTAGACAAGAATCGGTTGTCATCACTTAGGGCTTGGACCAGAAGCGGATATCCAGCTGCCAGAGTTAGGGGCAAAAAGTCTTCATAAATAAAGGTTAACATTGTAATTATTGAGTCTTTGCATAAACTTGATGCATTAGTCAAAAAAAATGTAAAAAAAAACCTCCTTATGAAAGGCTTATCATTGTAGGTCAGTAACCATAGAAAAATCCAGCTAAAAGATTAAAAAAAACCCCACATAAGCAACAGTGAAAATCCAAATGTGTCAATTGCAGAACTTTTGACCATGGCTGTAGAAAAGTTAAAGGGTTAGTCCATAAAATCAATGTATCCCATATGAATAGGATAGGCTACCATTTGCTATTGCTGGACGTTTATCTGCTGGATCTTTCTGCTCTCCAAGAATAACACTATGGAACTCCTAAAAAGGAGCTCTGCAACCATGTCCTGAATGGAGAGGAGGTGCACAGATGTGGGCTCCATGATGTTTATTATTTTTTGCCAAATAATTGCCGAACTCTGTGCTCAGCAGTCCAATAAACAATGAATGCTCTGAGGTCATGCATGTATATAAGAGCTGGACAGCAGAAGACACATTTCAAAGTGTCTGCAGAAGAACATTACCATTGCTGGCCAGAGAAGACAGCAGGAACTAAACAGTGATGTTTGTGTTTCCCCAAGGAAAGATTATAGAGGAGACTGTGGGTCAGGTGACAGTTGTGTCACAGTTACTAAAGATCAAAGGACTGCCCAGAGGTGAGATAATGGATTTGGTGACAGAACCTGCACCAAGGAGGTTGTGCAGCAACAGAGTAGGCTTATAGCCACCATGGCTGCAGAAGGACCTGGAAGCAGTCATATCCCATGCAGGGCACCAGTACACAAACAAGTATCAGTACCAGCAGCAGAACCCTAATCAGTGCCAGTAGACGTCAATGATCTACGCAAGTAGAAGCCCGTAACTAGTGCCAGTGGAAGTCCGGAAAAAAAACATCAAGAATCAGACTTCGCCGGTCAAGCACCATAGCCCAGACTTCCTACTCAAGCACTGGAGACAAAACTATGCTGATCAACTACCACAGGCTAAACTTCATCCCCAGAGCGGAACCTGAGTGAACTGGGGACAATTATGGCATTCAGACTTTGCATAATACTGATTGAAAAGTGATCTGTACAGTTTATTATGATCAATCTTCACTAGAGTTGAGCGCAGTTCGCGGTTCGAGGTTCTCCAGTTCTAGGCTCGAGTGATTTTGGGGCCTGTTCTAGATCGAACTAGAACTCGAGCTTTTTGCAAAAGCTCGATAGTTCTAGAAACGTTCGAGAACGGTTCTAGCAGCAAAAAAACAGCTAATTCCTAGCTGGCTTTCCGCTGTAATAGTGTAAGTCACTCTGTGACTCACACTATTATGACATTTCAGTGTATAGTGTGCGTGAACAGCGCCTTCAGATCACTGCTGTTTGTATAATGGCGATCGCCATTTTTTTTTTTTTTTCCTTGTCTTCCTTCCCTAAGCGCGCGCGTCTTGTGGGGCGGGCCAGCATGTCAGCCAATCCCAGACACACACACAGCTAAGTGGACTTTTAGCCAGAGAAGCAACGGCATGTGTGATAGGATGTCCATGTCACATGTCCCTGCATTATAAAACCGGACATTTTCCTCTAGGACGCCATTATCTCTTCTGCGTCTTTGGTGTCAGACATCACTGGCGCAGCTCCGTCCTTTGTCCTATCGCTGATACAGCTGTATGCGCTCCATACACAGCGCTGGACAGCTTAGGGAGAGCACTTTCTATCAGTCCTTTTAAGGGCTCAAACCGGCAGGGTCAGAGCCATAGGTGACAGGTCCTGAAAACAGCGACAGCGTCTGTGTAGCAAAGGTCAGGGATTTCCTCCCTGCATTTCCCTATTAGGAGGGAATAGAAAGGCAGGCTTCCTTTCCTCTACCCAGAGCCCCACAATCCTGGCACTGTACCCTCCTGTCCTCTGCACACTCCAACTCATTATAACTAAGCCATTATACTAGCAAACACTGAGTGTACCTAGTGTCATCCTAAACGTGGCTATTGGACTTCTGTATAGTCCCACTAGTGCAAAGATATTTGCAGCACGTCTGCCTGCATTGCACACTCAAACTCATTGTTACTAAGCCATTATACTAGCAAACACTGAGTGTACCTAGTGGCATCCTAAACGTGGCTATTGGACTTTTGTATAGTCCCACTAGTGCAAAGATATTTGCAGCACGTCTGCCTGCATTGCACACTCAAACTCATTGTTACTAAGCCATTATACTAGCAAACACTGAGTGTACCTAGTGGCATCCTAAACGTGGCTATTGGACTTTTGTATAGTCCCACTAGTGCAAAGATATTTGCAGCACCTCTGCCTGCATTGCACACTCAAACTCATTATAACTAAGCCATTATACTAGCAAACACTGAGTGTACTTAGTGGCATCCTAAACGTGGCTATTGGACATTTGTCTAGTCACACTAGTGCAAAGACATTTGCAGCACCTCTGCCTGCATTGCACACTCCAACTCATTATAACTAAGCCATTATACTAGCAAACACTCAGTGTACCTAGTGGCATCCTAAACGTGGCAATTGGACTTTGCTATAGTCCCACTAGTGCAAAGACATTTGCAGCACCTCTGCCTGCATTGCACACTCCAACTCATTGTTACTAAGCCATTATACTAGCAATTTTTGCTGCCAGTTTAAGGGCCGTAGTTGCATTGTCAGGGATATTTATTCTTTATTATTCTGCTGTTAATAAAGCTAGACCACCACTGCAATCTACACCACCTCTCAATTTTTACTACCACATTTTCAGTGCACAATCTTGTCGCAATCAACATGAGTGGCAAAATGACAGATGCTGGTGGAAAGGGGAAGAGGCGTGGTGGAAAAGGCAAAAAAGGTTTTGTCCGTGGGGAAGGTGGCAAAGCTCCATTATCATCTGCTGAAGATAGACCATCTACCAGCAAAAGTAAGATGTCTACTACTTACCGTGGACAATCCGATGTGCTCCCTTTTTTACGGACACGAACAACAGGAACAAAGGTAGATGATGGCCAAAAAAGGAAAATGCTTGAATGGATCTCAAGTGGTCCAACAAGTGCCCTCTCAGCCACTTCAAGTACCGCATCCAAAAAACACCAGTCCTCTGAGTTGTCATCTCAATCAAACTTGCTTTCTCCCAGCTCTGAAGTCTCCATCAGCCCTGCACAGTATGGTGGAACTGAGATGGCTGAGTCTGCAGAGCTGTTCAGTCACACTATAGCCTGGGAATCAGAGGTCTGCTCCCAAGCTACAGTGAGTACAGAACAGGAAATGGTCTGCAGTGATGCCCAGAACCTTTGTGACTCTGATTCAGGCCGTGAGGACCAAGTTTCTGAGCATAATGTTGACCCTTTGTCACAAACTGTAACACCTGTGGTTATAGACAATGAGGAACATACTGATGAAGATGAGACGCAGATACCCGATTGGGATGACAACTTAAATATTCGGTCAGGGCAAGAAGAGGCTCGGTCTGAGGGGGAGGGGAGTGCAAACACAACAATTGATGATGAAGTTCTAGATCCCACCTACTGTCAACCCACAGTCAGGCACTCGAGGAGGTCAACAGAGGTGGTGGAGGAGGATGCAACTGATGACGAAGTTACCTTGCGCCTTCCTGGACAGAGTCGGAGTACTGGTAGCACGTCTACAACTGCATCCTCAGCCACCACTCTGCCTCTGAGCATTATTCGGGGTGGATCAACAGGTCGCATGGCCTCTAAGCCTTGCCTAGCCTGGTCCTTTTTTGACATAGAAAAAGATCGCTCAAATTATGTGATCTGTAAAATTTGTCATGGTTCTCTTAGTAGAGGTCAAAACCTCAGCAGTTTGACAACTTCTTCCATGAATCGTCACATGAATAAATATCATATGGCCCGGTGGGAAGCTCACCGTGCTGCAATGCGGCCTAGCGGAGCGAACCAGCCACCGCCTGCCACTTCCAGTGCATCCGCGCGCTCGTAATCTTCTAGGACTGTGGGGACAGCTGTCACACCTGTTTTTCCACCCACAACTTCCACCACTGTAACCGCAACAGGCAGTTTGCTTGGTAGGTCGTCAGTTGGTTTGGAAGGGGAAACTAGTGAGTGTGTACAGCTCTCTCAGACATCGATAGCACCAACGTTTGATGAAGGCAACATCATGTCTCCGCCTGCACTTTCCTCACAAACCTGCATTTTTCCAGGGACACCCTACTCAACACCGTCTACACACAGCAGCCAGATGTCTGTCCCTCAGATGTGGTCAAATAAAAGGCCACTTCCTGCGACCCATGACAAAGCTAAGAGGTTGACTCTATCCCTCTGTAAGCTGTTGGCTACCGAAATGCTGCCTTTCCGCCTAGTGGACACACAAGATTTTAGAGACCTTATGTCTGTCGCTGTGCCCCAGTACCAGATGCCTAGTTGCCACTACTTCTCTAAGAAAGGTGTGCCCGCGCTACACCAGCATGTCGCACACAACATCACCGCTTCCTTGAGAAACTCTGTGTGTGAACGGGTGCATTTCACCACCGATACTTGGACCAGTAAGCATGGACAGGGACGTTACATGTCGCTCACTGGGCACTGGGTAACTAGATGGTGAAGGGTCTGCTGCACAAGTCTTGCCGTCCCCACGACTTGTGTGTCAATCCTCTGTCTGTCCAAGTTCCGCCACTGCTTCTGCATCCTCCACCTCATCTGGGTCCTCCACCTCCGCCCCAAGCCTGCCTGGTCAGGCCACCAGCGTTCTCACTGCGCAGAATGAATCACGCACCCCTCATTACTATGCTGGCAGCAGAGCGCAACGGCATCAGGCGGTCTTTAGCTTGACATGTCTTGGGAATAAGAGTCACACAGCTGAGGAGTTGTGGTCAGCTCTGCGGTCCGAGTTTAATAAATGGTTGTCTCCACTCAACCTGCAGCCTGGTAAGGCCGTGTGCGACAATGCTGCAAACCTGGGTGCGGCCCTTCGCCTGGGCAAGGTGACACACGTACCTTGTATGGCTCACGTGTTGAACCTTGTCGTGCAGCAATTTTTAACACACTATCCCGGCCTAGATGGCCTTCTGAACAGGGCACGAAAACTGTCTGCTCACTTCCGCCGTTCAAGCGCCGCAGCTGAGCGACTTGCATCGCTCCAGAAGTCTTTCGGCCTGCCGGTTCATCGCCTGAAATGCGATGTGGCGACACACTGGAATTCAACTCTCCACATGTTACAGCGACTGTGGCAGCACCGCCGTGCCTTGGTGCAATACGTCATGACGTATAGCCTGGGCCAACGAGATGCAGAGGTGGGGCAGATCACCCTGATGGAGTGGTCTCAGATCAAGGACCTATGCACCCTTCTGCACAGTTTCGACATGGCGACGAATATGTTTAGCGCTGACAATGCCATTATCAGCATGACGATTCCAGTCATTTACATGCTGGAGCACACGCTAAACACTATTCGGAGTCAGGGGGTGGGACAACAGGAAGGGGATGAACTACAGGAGGATTCATATGCGCAAGACACAACAACATCACCAAGGTCCAGACGTTCATCATCACCAAGGTGCCAGGCATTGGACCATGGGGGACAGGGATCAACAAAGGCGCATGGTAGCAGGCGAGATGTTGAGGAAGGTGCAGGAGGACATGAAGAAATGGAGGACGAACTGTCCATGGACATGGAAGACTCAGCAGATGAGGGAGACCTTGGTCAAATTTCAGTTGAAAGTGGTTGGGGGGAGATGTCAGAGGAAGAAAGAACGGTTAGCACCTCTATGCCACAAACACAGCGTGGACTTGGTCCGCATGGCTGCGCAAGACACATGAGTGCCTTCTTGTTGCACTACCTCCAACATGACCCTCGTATTGTCAAAATTAGAAGTGATGATGACTACTGGCTTGCCACACTATTAGATCCCCGGTACAAGTCCAAATTTTGTGACATAATTCCAGCCATAGAAAGGGACGCACGTATGCAGGACTATCAGCAGAAGCTGTTACTCGATCTTAGCTCGGCTTTTCCACCAAACAACTGTGCAGGTGCAGGGAGTGAATCTCCCAGTTGTAACTTGACAAACATGGGACGGTCTCGTCATCTTCAACAGTCTACACGTACCAGTAGGACCGTATCTGGTGCTGGTAACAGCAATTTTATGGAATCTTTTCATAATTTTTTTAGACCCTCCTTTGCAAGGCCACCAGAGACAACAAGTCTGACACATAGTCAACGGCTGGAGAGGATGATACAGGAGTATCTACAAATGAACATCGATGCCATGACTTTGCAAATGGAGCCTTGCTCACTTTGGGCTTCAAATCTAGAAAAATGGCCAGAGCTATCCAGTTACGCCTTGGAGATTTTGTCGTGTCCAGCTGCCAGCGTTGTCTCTGAACGTGTCTTCAGTGCTGCTGGGTCTGTGCTGACAGATAAGCGCACGCGTCTGTCCAGTGACAATGGGGACAGACTGACGTTCCTCAAAATGAACAAGTCATGGATCCAGAAGGAATTTACAACCCCTGTGTCATCCTGGGGAGAGTAAATGCTTGTGGATTTGGAATGTGCTTGATGCAAATCTAGCTGTGAAGTGTACAACTAGGGCACAAGTGCTGCCACTGAATGGGTGGATGTGTGGGGCACAATTTTTGGAAAAAAGGGAGGCTCCGCTTGGAGTAACCTTTGTTTGATGTGTTTTTAAAAGAAGCCAAGATGAACAGAGCTGGGATCAGGAAAGACTTTGCTACCTACCCCGGTGTCATCCTGGGGACGGATAAGAATGGCGTATTTTGGAATGTGCTTGATGCAAATCTAGCTGTGAAGTGTACAACTAGGGCACAAGTGCTGCCACTGAATGGGTGGGTGTGTGTGGGGCACAATTTTTGGAAAAAAGGGAGGCTCCGCTTGGAGTAACCCTTGCTTACATTGTTTTTAAAAGGAGCCAAGATGAACAAGTCATGGTTCAGCAAAGACTTTATCTACCTACCCCGGTGTCATGCTGGGGACGGTTAATTATGGCGTATTTTTGAATGTGCTTGATGCAAATCTAGCTGTGAAGTGTACAACTAGGGCACAAGTGCAGCCACTGAATGGGTGGGTGTGTGTGGGGCACAATTTTTGGAAAAAAGGGAGGCTCCGCTTGGAGTAACCCTTGCTTACATTGTTTTTAAAATGAGCCAAGATGAACAAGTCATGGTTCAGCAAAGACTTTATCTACCTACCCCGGTGTCATGCTGGGGACGGTTAATTATGGCGTATTTTTGAATGTGCTTGATGCAAATCAAAACATCCTGTTTGCAACTAGGGCACAAGTGCTGCCACTGATGGGGTGTCTGTGTGGCCCAATTTTTGGAAAAAAGGGAGACTCCGCTTGGACTAACCCTTGCTTGCTGTGTTTTTTAAAAATGATCCAAGATGAACAGAGCTGGGATCAGGAAAGACTTTATCTACCTACCCCGGTGTCATCCTGGGGACGGATAAGAATGGCGTATTTTGGAATGTGCTTGATGCAAATCTAGCTGTGAAGTGTACAACTAGGGCACAAGGGCTGCCACTGAATGGGTGGGTGTGTGTGGGGCACAATTTTTGGAAAAAAGGGAGGCTCCGCTTGGAGTAACCCTTGCTTACATTGTTTTTAAAATGAGCCAAGATGAACAAGTCATGGTTCAGCAAAGACTTTATCTACCTACCCCGGTGTCATGCTGGGGACGGTTAATTATGGCGTATTTTTGAATGTGCTTGATGCAAATCAAAACATCCTGTTTGCAACTAGGTCACAAGTGCTAATGTGTCGCCCTGGGCAAGCCAGGGGACACGGGTCACAACACCACCACACCCCACACTCCAGGTAGGCACATCAATGCTAACCACAAATCCTTGTTGCCTTCCTCCAGGAGTTTGATGATGCACACCAGGGGGTGGGCCAGGCGGTTGGCTCCACCCACCGAGGAGCTCACCACTCTGGAGGCGGGAAAACCAGGCAGATTAGCCCAGGCAGGGCTTGAGTGCAGTTGAGATTAGCCCAGGCAGGGCAAGTGTGAGGAACTAAGAAGAGGAGTTAAGAAAGTGAAAGTAGTGAAAGTGGTAAAGGAGGAAAGCAAGTAAAGTGACAGTAAAGAAAGAAAGCCTGAAGGGTACAGCTTTGTGTAGGGCCAGATCAGCAAGGTCAGCGACGGCGGTGACTGTCTGGAGGGGGACCGTTTGGAAGTTCCTGGAAGGACCCCGTTGGCTGTGTGCCCGGTGGTCTGGAGCAGTGTTCCGAAGGACAGTCAGCACCAGGGCAGGGGCCTCTCGGACCCCGGCAAGGCTGGGAGTCGCCAAATTTGCCGAATCCATCAGTGACGGGGATGCAGATCCCCCAACAACCAAGTCCCGATTGAAGGCAACAGCCCAACCCGTATTGGAGAGACACCGCCACCGCCACGGCACCAGTTTCTCAGGGCCAGCGCCTGCGGGCAAAGTGTAGAGCTCCTCCGGCCCAGATTGCAGTCGGGGAGCGGGTAACCGGAGGGAATCCACCGCTACCACAAGTCAAACATAGGTGCAAGGAAGAGGGACATCACCGTCACCTACCGGGAGTGCAGGTGCAGCCGTCTGTGGGACCGTCCTACCAGCCGTTTGGTTTACCGTACAAACTGTGTCCGTGTCTCAGGCTGAGTGAGTACCACAGTGCCGCAAGGCACAGCGCTGCCCCCGCGTCCCTGCGCCCACCAGGCCCCGCACCTACTTCTCCATCACCGGGCCCCGGGATCACAACCCCTACCCACGGAGGGGCAACACAACAACTGGCTGCTCCGCATCACCATCCCCGGGAGCCCCATATTGAGCAGCGGTGGTGAAATCACCACAACTGTGGGTGGCGTCACCAACTATAACAATCCCCACACCCAACAACCCCCTTTCACTCACGGGCGAGGAGTGTCGCTCGAGAAACCCCGGGATCCGGCCCACCGCTCGAGCCACCACTGAGCAGCTGCTGGACCCGAGCAGAAGGGGTGAGCGCGGTGTGCTGACACCCTCCTCCCCGCCCGCGACACTGCCACTGATGGGGTGTCTGTGTGCCCAATTTTTGGAAAAAAGGGAGACTCCGCTTGGAGTAACCCTTGCTTGCTGTGTTTTTTAAAAATGATCCAAGATGAACAGAGCTGGGATCAGGAAAGACTTTGCTACCAACCCCGGTGTCATCCTGGGGACGGATAAGAATGGCGTATTTTGGAATGTGCTTGATGCAAATCTAGCTGTGAAGTGTACAACTAGGGCACAAGTGCTGCCACTGAATGGGTGGGTGTGTGTGGGGCACAATTTTTGGAAAAAAGGGAGGCTCCGCTTGGAGTAACCCTTGCTTGATGTGTTTTTAAAAGAAGCCAAGATGAACAGAGCTGGGATCAGGAAAGACTTTGCTACCTACCCCGTTGTCATCCTGGGGACGGATAAGAATGGCGTATTTTGGAATTTGCTTGATGCAAATCTAGCTGTGAAGTGTACAACTAGGGCACAAGTGCTGCCACTGAATGGGTGGGTGTGTGTGGGGCACAATTTTTGGAAAAAAGGGAGGCTCCGCTTGGAGTAACCCTTGCTTGATGTGTTTTTAAAAGAAGCCAAGATGAACAGAGCTGGGATCAGGAAAGACTTTGCTACCTACCCCGGTGTCATCCTGGGGACGGTTAAGTATGGCGTATTTTTGAATGTGCTTGATGCAAATCTAGCTGTGAAGTGTACAACTAGGGCACAAGTGCTGCCACTCAATGGGTGGGTGTGTGTGGGGCCCAATTTTTGGAAAAAAAGGGAGACTACGCTTGGAGTCACCTTGCGGTGTTTTACATGATTTTAGAAGGGCGTGCCATGCCTATATCTGTGTGTCCTCCTCTTTTTCCTTGTCCAGCTGTTTTGTTTTCGCATGAGTATATGTCCTTGTCACTTTCCCATGTGTTTGTGTTGTGTTGTGAGTTGTTTGTCACCTTTTGGACACCTTTGAGGGTGTTTTCTAGGTGTTTTTATGTGTTTGTGATTGCCTGCCATTGTTTCCTATGCAGTTCGAGTTCGGTTCGTCGAACGTTCGACGAGCCGAACTCGAACGGGACCTCCGTTCGGCGAACCGACCTCGAGCCGAACCGGGACCGGTTCGCTCATCTCTAATCTTCACCACTGCTAATCCTTTATTTCTGTAAAATAAATAATATTTGTGAGTCACAGTAAAGCCGCCTTTCCTGTGTCGGCATCATTGCATCTTGCACCTTTTAACACATGCACACTTTCACTCCATTCAAAATGGGAGTGCAGGGCCTCATTTTTAGGATTCCAGAGCCTTGTTCTATGGATTGCTAGGGGTCCCAGTGGTCAGACCCCCAGCAAGTGACACATTGCCCCTAGCTTATGAATAGGGTATTTTACCCTTTATTGGTACAATTCAAATGAGTGATTTTCCTTGTGGAGCATTGTGGGCCAGATAGCTTGAATCATGTTGAACGACACACAGTATAGGCGTCTATCTGCAAGACAATTGCACAAAGAGGACTGTGGAAAAAATAGCGCAATAGGGTCTTAGCTGACAAACAATAATAGGATAGAATGTAGGAACACTCACCTCTAGGGGTTGTGACAGTCACAATTCCTATAATAACGTAGTCACAAGGTGAATACAGCTGCAGCCCTGAAGGATTAAGATACAAAGTTGTCCAGGAAAAAACGGGTGTCAAGCTGTGCTCATCACAATTTCAGAAGGCAGATATTAATAATCCATGTCTTTTTATTCAAACAGAAGATAAAAGCCTACGCGTTTCAAGGGTCACATCACAGCCCCTTTTCTCAGGACAAATATCAAATGACAGGATTGTCCTGAGGAAGGGGGCTGTGACACTTGAAACGCGTAGACTTAGATCTTCTATTTGAATAAAAAGACATGCATTAATAATATCCGCCTTCTGGAATGGTGATGAGCGCGTTTTTTCCTGAACAACTTTGTATCTGCATGACAGACAGACACATGGACATAATCAAATCTAATGGCTGCAGAATTGGCAAAGCAAATATTTCATGCCATCATGTTTTACACTTATTGCATGTCTCAATACTGGCCACCATGTACCCCCATGTACCACAAGTGCACCATATACCCAATGCCTAAACTGGATTTTACTGGTAAAATTTAAAAACCAGAGGGGGAAAGAAAAGTAATGGAGAAAGACAATGTAGAAATAGAAATAGCTATTGTCTGTTGAAGTCAATACAATGAAATCATCTAGTGGTCCTGACACTCATCTTTACATTATTAACAGTCATTCACATTGAATTAATTGCTTAATTCCACCAGGCAATGAAGCAATTATGTTTTTAATTAGAACTTTCATTCACAGAGTGTCCATGTTGATCCCTCAACTTAAAATGAACTTACAAAATGCAAACATGATGACCTTGTGCAAAACGGGGGAAAGGCAATATCATTAGAATATTAATTGTGTGTCAGTCCGATGCTCAGTGCCGTGGCATTCATTATAAATATAAATAAAGCTAATGCTAAATCTGAGGACGGCTAAAAAAACATTTGCTAAAGTTATTAACACATTTGCAATCATTTGCATAGCAGAGTGCCGCTGCAGGTAATTTGGAAATTAAAAAAAAATCTTATCTCAAGCCCTGATAATGTAATGGGAAAATCTGGAGATGAAATATCGTGCTTTTAATGTGATAATATTAAAAACTGTAACAGAAAAACAAAATCAAAGTAAATAAGAAACTGCATGTTCTGTAACTGGAAGTAATGTTGCTGGCTACTTTAAAGAGAATATTCATCTTTTAGCACATGTTATTATAATAAATCAATTAACTCAACATGGGTTTATATGGTCAAATTGACGCTAGCCACTGTGCTTAACATGGTGCTATTGAGGAGGGCCATTGGATCAAATATTAATTAACCTTGAGACGTTGGGGGGTTGTGGGAAATCACTGATGAAACATATTATTTCACCTTATATAGTCAGTTCAGATATATCATCATGCGACACACATTAAAGATGGCTGCCATATCCTTTTCTCCGCACTCTACCTTGGTATGCAAGGAATGTCCAGATGTAAGAAGACCACCATAGAAGGGAAAGACCCACTGGCCAACCTAGAGAACCAACCCACAGATGATCTCATGGATCCACCCATGATTACATCATAGACCCGCCCACCAATCACCCCATGGTTTAGCACATTGACCAACCCACTGATCAATGGACACATCCGGGCATGACCACTTTAGAGCTGACCATGCTCCTTTTCCTAGTTTATATAAGTCCATGTTTCTGTTGGACTAAATCTCTCTTGGCGCCAATCTCTGATCAAGGAGAGGTTACATCTGACCCTTTGTCTCATATTGTTCTTACAAGCATGCACTTGATCCACATTAATTAGGTCAGGAGCAGGCAACTTGTGAACATCCCAGAGTGTTCACCCTAACAGTGCAAAAAGACACAAACAAAGAAACAAAATCAGATCAAAGTCTAGGGGTCAAACAGTGAAAATAGTAACAATAGGCCGAGAAGAACTAGGTGGTCACAGGGTGAAAGCAGTAGATCATGCAGAAATAAATTTAAACAATGGCCTAAAACATAGCCAGGTCAGTGCACAGAACTTCAATCTACATAGAACACCAGGGTAGCCTCTACAAGTATTAACATAGGAGAATTAAATAAAACACCAACAGCAGAATCACTGACCTGATTGGTTCACTAACCAGCGCTTGTGATTGGCTGCTTTGACCACCAAATTGGCATTTTCCACTACACTGGAATGGTGTTGCTTGAGCAGACAAGTATCAACTAAGTAACGTGGCACAAGGTGATAGCCATGGGGAAGTGCAGCATTTTATTCTCCCCAGAATGCTACAGGAAATATTGGTTTCTGGGAGTGTGTGGTATTGTTATTTCCATGGATACCTTCACCAATGGGCCTGCCCCGTTCTTCCAGAGTGCATCTTCCCTATGGGGCCAGTTCTGTGTCATGGCACACCCTCTTGGGCCAGCTCCCAGGCATACCTTTTCTCAGGCCGACAATCTGATGTGTGGAACACATTTTTGCATGTGCAACTATTTAAAAAAGGCCTCTACCGAGCATGTTTTCAGAGTTGACCCACACAGCCAAGATAGGCAGAGTTCCCCTACAGAGCAACAATTTTCAAAAGGTTCTGTGGTTGCTGGGTGTGTGTGGTGTTGTTATTTCAATGGATACCTTCACCTATGGGCTTGCCAACCTTCCACAGCTGTCAGGCATATCTTTTTTCAGGCCGACAATCTGATGTGCGGGACACATTTTTTTCTCGGGCAAGCACCATACACTCCCATGAAATTTCGACCCTTCTCCTTTCTATCCACTAAACATCATCATCATAGAGCTCATGCTTCTGGCCACCATATTTTGTCGTCCAACTTCAATCGCTATTCCACTTGTTCCACAACTTCCCAGTTCATGCAAGGTACTTGCATCCTGCTAACTATTCCAAACATAACATAGCATGGGGTGGCAGCCATTAGCAATTTCTGCGTTTTTCATTCCCCAGCATTCTACAGAAAATTGGGGTTGCTGGTTGTGTGTGCATGTGTGGTGTTTTTCCTAGCATGGACACCTCTGTTCCTCCCACGCTCAGCATCCAACCCTATTGTCAACAGTTTGAGAAAAACAGACAACTCAGGTACACATGGCAGCAGGGATTTTTCTTTAAGGACACTTCTGTATCGTACAAAGGTACATTCATTATGGTTACAAGTAGAGATGAGCGAGCCTCTGAAGGCTCGAGTTCGGTTCAGTTCGTCGAACGGAGGCCCGTTCGAGAACCGTTCGACGAACCTCTCGAACCCCATTGAAAACAATGGGAGGCAAACACAAACACATACAAACATATTATACATGTACACATACAGTTAATAAACATTGCAATAACACTTACAGGTCCCCGCGACACGTCCTGCACTCTGTCTCCCACCGCTTTTCCTTCTGATAATCGCTGCGTCCTCCCGGAAACTAGCACTGATGATAGAACCTATTGTGATGTCAAAATAGCATGTGACCAGTCACGTGTCTATTATCTCATTGGCTACAGACTGGTTACATGGCTAGACATCATTGCTAGGTCCTGTCAGTGCATCTCTCCGGTACGCGGTGATCGTTACAGCATGTCCGTGTACCGGCAAAATGCTCTGGCAGATGGTCGACTCCCCGTTCCTGCATGTGTGCGCTCTTTACAGAGTCAGCCCACATGCAGGGACTAGCTGTCACAGCCGGTAAATAGCGGCACAGGGAATCAAGTGATCAGAGCACCTTTGCTATGGTAACCCGCCTGTCAGCAGTGACGTCACCGCTTACAGCACGCAGCCTCTGCTCACTCTCACTGAGTGATTAGACTGCATGGGAGCAGCAGCGCTTTCCTCCCATGCAGTGCTGTCTGATGTAGCAGAGCTGCATGAGTTGAAGGAGAAAGAAGACATAAGAGCAGGATCATGGAGGGATGAGAGGGAGTAATAAACATGGAGTCTCTAATGTGTCTGTGTATTTATGTCTATTAAAGTATTTTTTCTCTGTGTGGTATCTTTTTTTTAACCCTTTATTGGAGATTCTTAATGGCTGGGTCAAACTTGCCTGACATTAAGAATCTCTGGCTTAATACTAGCTAGTAAAACAAAGCTAGTATTAACTCATTATTACCCAGCAAGCCACCTGGCTTCAGGGCTGCTGGAAGAGTTGGATACAGCGCCAGATGATGGCGCTTCTATGAAAGCGCCATTTTCTGGAGCGGCTGCGGACTGCAATTCACAGCAGAGGCGCCCAGAAAGCTCGGGCCAACCTGTGTTGCGGATTCCAATCCACAGCTGCCTAGTTGTACCTGGCTGGACACAAAAATGGGGCGAAGCCTATGTCGATTTTTTTTTAATTATTTCATGAAATTCAAAAATAAATAATTTAAAAAAGAGAGAGAGCGAGAGATATTGTACTTTTCTGCTCCCTAAATGTCTCCACAACACACTAACTGGATAAACAGGCTCATTCTCTGCACTCTAGCCTATCCCACTGTAGACTAGTCCCAACTGCTAACTGTTTCTGACCCTGCAGTCTGTTTCTGGGTAGACTTAACTTTTTACACAGTTCACAGTTACAAACATTGCTATGCTTTACACCTTATCCTAATACACATGCATTGCATTAGCAACACTGCTACGTCTTATACATTACTATAACTTAGATTATACATTCATATAACCTTACCATACATAACTCTATTACAGCATGCATTATACAGAAACACAATACATTTCACATGGCAATGCACAACATAGTTACATAGTTACATACTGCAAGTAACTGTCTCTCTGTTTCTCTCCCAGTCTCTGTCTGTCTCCCCCTCTGTCTGTCTCTCTCTGTGTCTGTCTCTATCTCTTTGTCTCTCTGTCTCTTTCCCAGAGATTAGCCACCGCTACTGTCATTGTCCTCTGGGGTGGATGGTAATAGCAGCCGAAGATGGTATTGCTCCCCATAGGTGGATCGGGCCCCGGGGTGGATGATGAGGGGAGTAGCGATGGCAATAGCCTTTGGCACCAAGGAGTGGGGCGGCTCCGCCGGTAATAAGAGTCTGAGTCAGATTTTGCGTTTCCTGGTGTCTCTACTCATTCTTTGGGCTGCTTGCCCAGGTAGTACTGGTCACTCGCTGTGATTTTCCCCATCCACCTTGGATAAGTTTGAAGCAGTCAGCGGTTTTTGAAAGAAGAAAGTCCTTTGACAGAGTTACCCTTCCAGCCATGGGGAACTCGGCTGAGCACTCCGCTCCAAGCCGCAAGCCCCATGAAGAGAAGAGAAGAAAAAGGTGATAGTGTCCCAGGTAGACTGACTAAAGATTGTGTGTGTGTGTGCTCCTACTTCTATCCCAAGTGGTACCCGCACCCAGGTGGCTGGCTTCAGTGACCGGGGAAATCCCATGCCTCGTGATGGCCACCCCCTGCCTACCCTGAGCCAACCTCCTCTGTGGGAAGGCTCCTTAGCTATATGTAAGTGTGAATGTGCAACACCGGTGATGAACCCCCTCGTTACCCGAGGTGAATATTGCATCTTAAATAAGATGCAGCACTCTGTGGCGACTGGAGCCTCAGGGGTGCCACACATACATACATACATACACTCAGCTATATACAGTTAGGTCCAGAAATATTTGGACAGTGACACAAGTTTTGTTATTTTAGCTGTTTACAAAAACATGTTCAGAAATACAATTATATATATAATATGGGCTGAAAGTGCACACTCCCAGCTGCAATATGAGAGTTTTCACATCCAAATCGGAGAAAGGGTTTAGGAATCATAGCTCTGTAATGCATAGCCTCCTCTTTTTCAAGGGACCAAAAGTAATTGGACAAGGGACTCTAAGGGCTGCAATTAACTCTGAAGGCGTCTCCCTCGTTAACCTGTAATCAATGAAGTAGTTAAAAGGTCTGGGGTTGATTACAGGTGTGTGGTTTTACATTTGGAAGCTGTTGCTGTGACCAGACAACATGCGGTCTAAGGAACTCTCAATTGAGGTGAAGCAGAACATCCTGAGGCATAAAAAAAAGAAAAAATCCATCAGAGAGATAGCAGACATGCTTGGAGTAGCAAAATCAACAGTCGGGTACATTCTGAGAATAAAGGAATTGACTGGTGAGCTTGGGAACTCAAAAAGGCCTGGGCGTCCACGGATGACAACAGTGGTGGATGATCGCCGCATACTTTCTTTGGTGAAGAAGAAACCGTTCACAACATCAACTGAAGTCCAGAACACTTTCAGTGAAGTAGGTGTATCTGTCTCTAAGTCAACAGTAAAGAGAAGACTCCATGAAAGTAAATACAAAGGGTTCACATCTAGATGCAAACCATTCATCAATTCCAAAAATAGACAGGCCAGAGTTAAATTTGCTGAAAAACACCTCATGAAGCCAGCTCAGTTCTGGAAAAGTATTCTATGGACAGATGAGACAAAGATCAACCTGTACCAGAATGAAGGGAAGAAAAAAGTTTGGAGAAGAAAGGGAACGGCACATGATCCAAGGCACACCACATCCTCTGTAAAACATGGTGGAGGCAACGTGATGGCATGGGCATGCATGGCTTTCAATGGCACTGGGTCACTTGTGTTTATTGATGACATAACAGCAGACAAGAGTAGCCGGATGAATTCTGAAGTGTACCGGGATATACTTTCAGCCCAGAATCAGCCAAATGCCGAAAAGTTGATCGGACGGCGCTTCATAGTACAGATGGACAATGACCCCAAGCATACAGCCAAAGCTACCCAGGAGATCATGAGTGCAAAAAAGTGTAACATTCTGCAATGGCCAAATCAATCACCAGATCTTAACCCAATTGAGCATGCATTTCACTTGCTCAAATCCAGACTTAAGACGGAAAGACCCACAAACAAGCAAGACCTGAAGGCTGCGGCTGTAAAGGCCTGGCAAAGCATTAAGAAGGAGGAAACCCAGCGTTTGGTGATGTCCATGGGTTCCAGACTTAAGGCAGTGATTGCCTCCAAAGGATTCGCAACAAAATATTGAAAATAAAAATATTTTGTTTGGGTTTGGTTTATTTGTCCAATTACTTTTGACCTCCTAAAATGTGGAGTGTTTGTAAAGAAATGTGTACAATTCCTACAATTTCTATCAGATATTTTTGTTCAAACCTTCAAATTAAACGTTACAATCTGCACTTGAATTCTGCTGTAGAGGTTTCATTTCAAATCCAATGTGGTGGCATGCAGAGCCCAACTCGCAAAAATTGTGTCACTGTCCAAATATTTCTGGACCTAACTGTATATTAGAAGATATGCAGACAAACATTAATTTTATCTTAACTAGGAATGAGTGGACCCAAGTTCAGGTTTGCTGGTTTCAGAAAGATTTTAGTTAAAAATTCAGTTCAGTTCTCAAACTTGAGTCAAATTTGACCCCGGACCCCACACAAGTCAATAGTGACCCAAACTTCTGTGCTGTAAAGTGGCTGTAAAATGGTGATAGTATGAGCTAAGGAGCTGCAAAAGGAAGAAACATGGGGTAAGAGCAGGATATTTGCCCTGCAAACAAATGGGGATAGGGAAATAACTTATAGTGGTTCTGTCAAAATAGCAATCATGATTGCATAGTAAGTCAATAAATAAACTTAAAATTTTAAGAGTGCCCCAACTGAGACTGATTTCAGAGTTCACCTACAGAGCAATAATAAAAAAATGCTCATACAGCGCATGTTTTTACAGTTGATCCACACAGCCAAGATTGGAAGAGTTACCACACAGAGCAACAATTTAAAACAAGGCACCTACAGAGCTTGTTTTCATCAGTTGACCCACACAGTCAACATTGGAAGAGTTACCTCACAGAGCAACAATTGTAAAAAAAGATCCCTAAAGGGCCTATTTTCACAGTTGACCCACCCAAAACCAAAATTGGAAGAGTGCCACCACACATCCAGTTTTCACAGTTCCCCTTACAGAACCTAAATTTCTGCTTGAGTAGCATATACTGCAGCTACTGCAAATAAAAAGTGTGTAGTTGGATTCGGTATCAAGCTGGCAGTCCACCAGCTAACCATGCTACTGCCAGTCCTGGCCACTTTGCCATTGGGCCCCTCCCCAGTGCTGTTGATTGAGTGTAATGGAGACCTGAACTGTTTAGTTTAAGCATATTATTGTTCAAATCAGCAACCATACCTGAATACTACAGCTAGGAATAATGGAAATAGGACTGTGTTTCTGTTTTGCTTGTTGTCAGGTTCTGTGGCCATGATTAAGAGGGGACCAGATGGAAGTCAAAGCAAAGGAACAGGAACTACATACGACAGACTCATCACTCAGTACATTCTATTATTGTCTATAGCAGGGGCCCCAACCTGTGGCTTGTGTGGCTTGCGACTCTCTTCCAGGTTTGTGCATAAGCACCAGGTCTAGCAAACAGCTATAAAGACCAGGTCTCAAAATAATGACTTTTGTGAGTAGCCTCACATAGAAGAGCAGATCTGAATGAGGGTAAGATAGGAAACCTTAAATGTTGGTATACTTCTTTGGCTTGGTTTCTGTGGAAAAGCTTGTATTGTAATTATACCGATAATGTGGTCTCCTGGTGTCATTACTGTGAGGGGGCAGGAACTAGAGGTGGATCGCGAACCTCTCTCAGAGCTGAATGTGGCTTGTCATCTTCTTTCAGTGCTGGATGTGTCTCTCAGGGTTAGAAAGGTTCGGGACCTTTGGTCTGTAGCATCCCTGCTACATAGGGAATAGTGTGGTCAGACTTTCCAGGAACGGTGGAAATGTCACTTACATTTTTTAAATTTACCAATAAAGACTATATTTTAATATATTTGTCCACCTAAGGCAACTTTTACACATCATTTTTTTCCATCAGGCACAATCCGGAAAAAAACAGATAAAATGGATCCGCCGCCGAATCCGTTTTATCCCCATTGATTTATATTAGCGCCGGATTGTGCCTGATGGCCTAGCGTTGCATCCGGCTTTTGCCGGATCCGTCGTAATTGGCTAATACGGCGGCCGGATGGAAAGTCTCTTGTAACATTTTTTGTCTCTGACAAAAAACCACATTGCGCCGGATTCTGCGCGATACGGCGTGATTTACAATGGAAGCCTATGGACGCCGCATCCAGCGTAATGCGGCAAAAAATGGATGCGGCCGCCGGATCCATTTTTGTAATCTGAGCATGCTCCAATGTATTGAAAAAAACGGATCCATTAAAAAAACGGACAATACGGATGCAAACACGGATGCGACGGATCCGTTTGTTTACGGATCCGGTATACCGGATCCGTAAAAAAAAAGGATCAGGCCCATCCGTTTTTTCATATTCTGCGCCGGATCAAAAAAACTGATGTGTGAAAGTAGTCTAAAGGCCGCTTTACACGCAACGACATCGCTAACGAGATGTCGTTGGGGTCACGGAATTCGTAACGCACATCCAGCCTCGTTTGCGACATCGTTGCATGTAACACCTATGAGCGACCTTAAACGATCACAAAAGAGGCAAAAATCGTTGGTCTGTGACACGTCGTTCACTTACCAAAAATCATTGTCTGGTCAGTAGCGAGGTTGTTTATTGTTCCTGCAGCAGCACACATTGATATGTGTGACACCGCAGGAATGAGGAACAACCTCGTACCTGTGGCCGCCCGCAATGAGGAAGGAAGGAGGTGGGCGGGATGTTCGTCCCGCTTATCTCCGCCCCTCCGCTTCTATTGGACGGCTGCCGCATGACGTCACTGTGACGTCGTACGAACCGCCCCCTTAGAAAGGAGGCGGTTCGCTGGTCACAGCTTCGTCGCAGGGAAGGTAAGTCCGCTTGACGGGTGTAAGCGATGTTGTGCGCCACGGGCAGCGATTTGCCCATGACACACAACCGACGGGGGCGGGTACACTCACTAGCGATATTGATAGCGATATCGCAGCTTGTAAAGTACCCTTAAGTCAATGATTTGTTTTTACCGCTGTACAAGGTGTCATAATCCGTAAGATGTCATAGCTGCAAGGTACTATAAGAGGCCCCCGTACCAATGTAAAATAACATTTTCCCGCTCTCATGCTTCGGTATTGTGGGAAATTGTGCCAAATTACTTTTTTTAAGCTATTTTGCCAACTACAAATCGAATTGCAAAATGTACAAATTCATATAAAACTGCAAATTCAGGAAATTCAACTCATACTAGATTGTCTGCAAATCAATCTGCTCATCTTTATTTATCATACAAATTTACAACCAGCAAAGGGTAATCAAACAGGGAAAATGTTATGGTCTATCAAAGTACAAAATAGTACCACCACCCCATGATTACAGTAAATGGATATAAAACTGACTCGAATGATTATAGAACCAATTCACACACAAGAATCAGAGAAATTCAGATAAAAGAATAAATCTTTATTGAAACAAAGTAAAACCAGGGCAGGGGTGTAATTACATAACAGTGCAAAAGGTGGCGTGCATGAGCAGTGAGGAAAATCCTAATGTCCGGTTTAAATGTATAAACAATCAACTCACTATAGCCTCAAGGGAGCCCAGTACCAGGGATAAGCTAGATTGTGCACCCCATGGTGGGTAATATCCCTCAAGGAACTAATATATGAAGAGAGGTATATCACCGGACAACATTTACACTCACCGCTGAAATGACGCCAGGTCCCGCCTACGCACGTTTCGGCGCTAGCCTTCGTCAGGGGGGCGTGGCTTCATATCGGCAAAGTGAGGGTATAAATGCAGTGCCCCAGCCAATCGGAACAAGTCAGAATGGCGCATGCGCATTGTACACACCAATGAAGCGTGCAGACGAAAAGGAGCGCGTCATCACTACGGAGGGCATAAGGATTCAAAACACCGCCCCACGTGATCAAGTCACGTGACGCGTGTGACGTAATCAGATCCGCCCTAAACCTCACAGTGTTAAAGATACGCTCCTAGACTGAACACCGCATGGGGACAGCGCATGCGCACTGTTCCGAAAGGATGGGAAGCTGATCCAAAAAGGCAAACCTATTGAATGTCATAGAAAAACATGTGTAATAGTATCACATAGATAATAACTATTGATAGAAGATGTCAGACGACGGCGAGAGGAGACATATAAAGAATCTATATAGATTAGTACTAATTCGGTATGTAAATATAAATAAATAAATAGGTAGGTAAGACCATATATTTCAACTAGTGCATGCCCAATGTATACAGTGAAAATAAATATTCTATAACCTTGCAAGAACATTGTATACAATAAATATATAAAATTCATGAAATATCAAGTGAAAAATATAATATATATAAATAAATAAATAATTTCATGTAAAGAAATCGAGTGTGAAGAAGGGGGTGGGGAGGGGAGGGGGGGTAGTGGGGGTAGTGGGGGTGTGAGGGGATTGTGAGGGGTGGGGGTGGAGGGTGATCGAGTGAAATAAATACAAGGTGAATCATTCCAGAAATATACACAAGATTGCACAAGTTTATACATATAGACACAATTATACATATAGACACAATTTATGTCACAATTTAATAAAAATTCATACATATAGACACAATGAATGGGAAGAATTCTAATATACCAAACTAAAGGCAAGAATGTATGAGTACATCATTTCTTGGTGAAGATTCAAATGGAAACCATTTCGCCATGGGATAGACATCAGAAGACTTGTAATAGTAAGAGGACATTATTGCATAGATAGTGATCTATAACAAAACCAAAAAACGTTAAAACCAAGCATAGGATAATAAAACATACATTAAAAATATAAAATAAATTCCAGCCGAATATGACTGAGATCAGAAGGACAAGATGCAATATATATACACACAAGGGATATAGTTGCACAAAAACTAATATAAATACAAATGCCAGAGATTCATAAAAAAGGTGCAAAACTCAAATTTTCATTAAGACCCTTCGGGTACACTGTGTCCAGAGTCCAAATCCAACGACTCTCACACTGTGACAGTTTCTTAGCAACACTGCCACCTCGTGGACTAGTGACGATATGATCAATGCCACGGACTCGCAATAGTGAAGAGTCACACTGATGGTACTTTCTAAAATGCTTAGGAATAGTTTTCAGTGACTCAACATCATCTTCTTTTGCGGCTGCAATAATGTCCCTAACATGCTCTCTAATGCGAACTTTTAGGGCACGGGTGGTAAGGCCCACATAGATTTTTCCGCACGGGCAAGTGGCATAATATACTACCGCCACAGTTGTACACGTAATATGGTGTGTGATAGTATACGTTACAGTACCACTGGAATCCAGAAAATGCGTGGCGCGCTCAATATTTGGGCACGCCACGCATCGTCCACAAGGTGCACAACCCCAAGTCGAACGAACCTCGGAATTGAACAAAGTTTTCTTTGGTGGTTGGTAGTGACTGGAGACCAGTGTATCTCTCAGAGTTTTACTACGCTTTGCCGTAGCGCTCACATACGGTGACAAATACTGTCTCAGTGTGGGGTCAGACAAGAGAATCGGCCAGTATTTTTCCATGCTCCTTTTCATTAAATTCCACTGTGAGTGGAATGTCGTTATGAAGCGGACTTGTTCTTTTCCACATTTTACAGGCTTTTTATATAGTATTGATTGCCTATCAGTACTACTTGCTCTGGAATATGCCGCATTCACATTCCTCTTACTGTAACCCCGCTCAAAAAATCTCTTCTTCATCACATCTGCTTGCTCAAAAAAGTCAGAATTAGTAGAGCATACTCGCCTTAAACGGAGAAATTGGCCCATAGGGATGCTTCTAAACATCTGACTTGGATGGGATGAAGTAGCGTGAAGTAAGGAGTTTACCGCCGTCTTCTTCCTGTGGATATTAGTTTGGAGTCGATTATCATCATCACACTTGATCAACACATCAAGAAAGTCTATTTCTTTGGTATCATACTTGAAGGTCAAATGTAAGTTGTATTTGTTCTGATTTAGTTCTTCAAAAAATACCTTCAGGTCTGACACATTGCCCTTCCAAATAAAGAAAATATCGTCAATGTACCGGGTCCAAAATATGACCCGGTCCATTGATACACCACCCTCAGAGAGGAATAAATCCCTCTCCCACAGCCCCAGGAAAAGATTAGCATACGAGGGGGCACAAGCCGCCCCCATCGCTGTTCCCTGGAGCTGTAGGTAAAAACAATCTTTAAAAGTAAAAAAGTTGTGTGTCAACGTGAAGTCCAAAAGATCCACGACAAATTTCGCAAATCCAACCTCCATGTTACTCATTCCCAGGAAAAAGGAAGTAGCTTTTAGGCCATCTTGGTGACGGATAGATGTATATAAGGCCTCAACATCACACGTCACTAGAAGCATGTCTTCCTCAATGTATACCTCATCCAGCTTACACAGGAGGTCTGAGGTATCCCTCAAATATGATGGGAGGCTCTCAACTAGTGTTTTCAGGTGAAAGTCAATGAATCTACATGCATTCTCTAAAAGGCCGCCTACACCTGAAACTATCGGCCTACCTGGAGGATTCACTTGGTTCTTGTGGACCTTGGGCAGAAAGTACAGAGTAGGTATCACCGGATCAGTAACATTCAATGCTTGCGAGAGTTCTTTACTAATTTGTCCAAGAGAGACCGCCTTCTCCAACATTCCTATCAAGATGCTTCTGTAGGAATTTAAGGGATTGAAAGTTAATTTTTTGTAGCATTGGGTATTCCTCAATTGCCTATACGCCTCAGTCTCATACATTTTCTGAGGCCAAAGAACAATATTCCCTCCCTTATCCGCTGGTTTAAAAAGGATATCAGGAATTTGTTTCAGACGTTTCAAACTTTGTCTCTCCTCCAATGTCAGGTTATCCTTATAGATGTTTTTAGGTATTTTATCAAACTCATCTGATACCAATTTAATAAAAAGATCCACAGCAGGACATGATGTTAAGGGAGGAAATTTTTGAGATTTTATTCTAATGGTCTCAGGGATCTTACCTGTCACATCCACTGTATGTTCCTGTGCCAAATCCTCAAGAATCCTAAGTGCTTCCTGTTCAGTGTCCAAGGGAAACATTTTCTTTTCCTCTTCATTATGAAACCATTTTTTTAACACAAGCCTTCTTCCAAATAGATGAAGATCCTTTACGGCTGTGAAAGTATCAAAACGCGCAGAGGGTGCAAAGGTAAGACCCTTAGAGAGAACTGAAATATCAATAGACGACAGTTGTACAGTAGATAAATTAATTACCTTGAGAGTTTCATCAGCCTGGTCCTTTCTTCCATATTTATTCTTATTAGTCTGTTTTACTTCAAACTTCCGCTTCAGGCTACGAGTAGTAGTGCCTGTGTTTGGGGATGCATCAGAGATGTTTTCGGTAGAGGAAGCAGATGTTATAGAGGATGTTCGACTTCTCTGACCGGTTTTCTGTGAATTCTTCCTCCTCCATCTATATGCTTGATTAGATTGAAAATCATTGATATCCCTGGATAATTTTTTAGATTGATTTTCTTGTATGACTTTTTCCCACTCGTCAAACTGTTTCTCCATTTGGGAATTAAAGGCATCCATATCACCACTCTCAGAAATATCCTTCAGTTTTTTAAAATCTTCATCTATTTCTTTTTCGAGATTTATGATGGTCTTACCACCTAGATCTATGAGTAAATCAATAAATCTCAGGGAACTAGTAGTACAGACTTCTTCCCATTGTGTGATAAAATCCTCATCCTCCACATGAAAAGAGGGAAAGATTTGTATCCTTAGACCCCTAGGCACTAATTGTTTCTGCTTGTAGTTTTTCAAAAACGCTCCATTCCACCATACTCTGGTGCGTTTGTGCAGTTTATTTTTAATCACCTTTTGCAATTGCATCTTATCCTTCTGGTCACTATTAAAACCAGTAGCACTGTCTTTATTAAAAACCCCATCAATTTTTGAGGTCCAGGTAGCATCTCTGGACCTATAATCCATAATGATGGCTGTGAGATCTGTGAAAACAGAAAAATATACCATACAAATTTACAACCAGCAAAGGGTAATCAAACAGGGAAAATTTTATGGTCTATCAAAGTACAAAATAGTACCACCACCCCATGATTACAGTAAATGGATATAAAACTGACTCGAATGATTATAGAACCAATTCACACACAAGAATCAGAGAAATTCAGATAAAAGAATAAATCTTTATTGAAACAAAGTAAAACCAGGGCAGGGGTGTAATTACATAACAGTGCAAAAGGTGGCGTGCATGAGCAGTGAGGAAAATCCTAATGTCCGGTTTAAATGTATAAACAATCAACTCACTATAGCCTCAAGGGAGCCCAGTACCAGGGATAAGCTAGATTGTGCACCCCATGGTGGGTAATATCCCTCAAGGAACTAATATATGAATGTTACTGATCCGGTGATACCTACTCTGTACTTTCTGCCCAAGGTCCACAAGAACCAAGTGAATCCTCCAGGTAGGCCGATAGTTTCAGGTGTAGGCGGCCTTTTAGAGAATGCATGTAGATTCATTGACTTTCACCTGAAAACACTAGTTGAGAGCCTCCCATCATATTTGAGGGATACCTCAGACCTCCTGTGTAAGCTGGATGAGGTATACATTGAGGAAGACATGCTTCTAGTGACGTGTGATGTTGAGGCCTTATATACATCTATCCGTCACCAAGATGGCCTAAAAGCTACTTCCTTTTTCCTGGGAATGAGTAACATGGAGGTTGGATTTGCGAAATTTGTCGTGGATCTTTTGGACTTCACGTTGACACACAACTTTTTTACTTTTAAAGATTGTTTTTACCTACAGCTCCAGGGAACAGCGATGGGGGCGGCTTGTGCCCCCTCGTATGCTAATCTTTTCCTGGGGCTGTGGGAGAGGGATTTATTCCTCTCTGAGGGTGGTGTATCAATGGACCGGGTCATATTTTGGACCCGGTACATTGACGATATTTTCTTTATTTGGAAGGGCAATGTGTCAGACCTGAAGGTATTTTTTGAAGAACTAAATCAGAACAAATACAACTTACATTTGACCTTCAAGTATGATACCAAAGAAATAGACTTTCTTGATGTGTTGATCAAGTGTGATGATGATAATCGACTCCAAACTAATATCCACAGGAAGAAGACGGCGGTAAACTCCTTACTTCACGCTACTTCATCCCATCCAAGTCAGATGTTTAGAAGCATCCCTATGGGCCAATTTCTCCGTTTAAGGCGAGTATGCTCTACTAATTCTGACTTTTTTGAGCAAGCAGATGTGATGAAGAAGAGATTTTTTGAGCGGGGTTACAGTAAGAGGAATGTGAATGCGGCATATTCCAGAGCAAGTAGTACTGATAGGCAATCAATACTATATAAAAAGCCTGTAAAATGTGGAAAAGAACAAGTCCGCTTCATAACGACATTCCACTCACAGTGGAATTTAATGAAAAGGAGCATGGAAAAATACTGGCCGATTCTCTTGTCTGACCCCACACTGAGACAGTATTTGTCACCGTATGTGAGCGCTACGGCAAAGCGTAGTAAAACTCTGAGAGATACACTGGTCTCCAGTCACTACCAACCACCAAAGAAAACTTTGTTCAATTCCGAGGTTCGTTCGACTTGGGGTTGTGCACCTTGTGGACGATGCGTGGCGTGCCCAAATATTGAGCGCGCCACGCATTTTCTGGATTCCAGTGGTACTGTAACGTATACTATCACACACCATATTACGTGTACAACTGTGGCGGTAGTATATTATGCCACTTGCCCGTGCGGAAAAATCTATGTGGGCCTTACCACCCGTGCCCTAAAAGTTCGCATTAGAGAGCATGTTAGGGACATTATTGCAGCCGCAAAAGAAGATGATGTTGAGTCACTGAAAACTATTCCTAAGCATTTTAGAAAGTACCATCAGTGTGACTCTTCACTATTGCGAGTCCGTGGCATTGATCATATCGTCACTAGTCCACGAGGTGGCAGTGTTGCTAAGAAACTGTCACAGTGTGAGAGTCGTTGGATTTGGACTCTGGACACAGTGTACCCGAAGGGTCTTAATGAAAATTTGAGTTTTGCACCTTTTTTATGAATCTCTGGCATTTGTATTTATATTAGTTTTTGTGCAACTATATCCCTTGTGTGTATATATATTGCATCTTGTCCTTCTGATCTCAGTCATATTCGGCTGGAATTTATTTTATATTTTTAATGTATGTTTTATTATCCTATGCTTGGTTTTAACGTTTTTTGGTTTTGTTATAGATCACTATCTATGCAATAATGTCCTCTTACTATTACAAGTCTTCTGATGTCTATCCCATGGCGAAATGGTTTCCATTTGAATCTTCACCAAGAAATGATGTACTCATACATTCTTGCCTTTAGTTTGGTATATTAGAATTCTTCCCATTCATTGTGTCTATATGTATGAATTTTTATTAAATTGTGACATAAATTGTGTCTATATGTATAATTGTGTCTATATGTATAAACTTGTGCAATCTTGTGTATATTTCTGGAATGATTCACCTTGTATTTATTTCACTCGATCACCCTCCACCCCCACCCCTCACAATCCCCTCACACCCCCACTACCCCCACTACCCCCCCTCCCCTCCCCACCCCCTTCTTCACACTCGATTTCTTTACATGAAATTATTTATTTATTTATATATATTATATTTTTCACTTGATATTTCATGAATTTTATATATTTATTGTATACAATGTTCTTGCAAGGTTATAGAATATTTATTTTCACTGTATACATTGGGCATGCACTAGTTGAAATATATGGTCTTACCTACCTATTTATTTATTTATATTTACATACCGAATTAGTACTAATCTATATAGATTCTTTATATGTCTCCTCTCGCCGTCGTCTGACATCTTCTATCAATAGTTATTATCTATGTGATACTATTACACATGTTTTTCTATGACATTCAATAGGTTTGCCTTTTTGGATCAGCTTCCCATCCTTTCGGAACAGTGCGCATGCGCTGTCCCCATGCGGTGTTCAGTCTAGGAGCGTATCTTTAACACTGTGAGGTTTAGGGCGGATCTGATTACGTCACACGCGTCACGTGACTTGATCACGTGGGGCGGTGTTTTGAATCCTTATGCCCTCCGTAGTGATGACGCGCTCCTTTTCGTCTGCACGCTTCATTGGTGTGTACAATGCGCATGCGCCATTCTGACTTGTTCCGATTGGCTGGGGCACTGCATTTATACCCTCACTTTGCCGATATGAAGCCACGCCCCCCTGACGAAGGCTAGCGCCGAAACGTGCGTAGGCGGGACCTGGCGTCATTTCAGCGGTGAGTGTAAATGTTGTCCGGTGATATACCTCTCTTCATATATTAGTTCCTTGAGGGATATTACCCACCATGGGGTGCACAATCTAGCTTATCCCTGGTACTGGGCTCCCTTGAGGCTATAGTGAGTTGATTGTTTATACATTTAAACCGGACATTAGGATTTTCCTCACTGCTCATGCACGCCACCTTTTGCACTGTTATGTAATTACACCCCTGCCCTGGTTTTACTTTGTTTCAATAAAGATTTATTCTTTTATCTGAATTTCTCTGATTCTTGTGTATCATCTTTATTTAGCAGTGAAAGGCTCCATTACCTGACATAACCCATGTACAAAGGGACACTTTCTAAATAAAAGGTAGAATCTTTTTTTTTTTAATACTGGATACACCTCTGTTTTATTGGGCTTACTATCTTTTATATATTTTAAATATATACAGTACATAATGTGTCGATAATGTATGCATATCTGAACTACATCTCCTTTTGATAAGTGCCCTCCTATGTTTGCATAGAATTTCCCCAGATAATTCATATGCATAGAAATTTACATACATTAAGAAAGTAATTTTAGATTTATATTTTTTCATACTGCAAATGGAAATCAATCTGTGGCATTTAATGATTCATCATAGTCTTATTTAGGTAAGATCTGCATAATCATGTGAAAATGCATTCTTTTTCACATACTTGTGGTTGATAACATAGCAGAAGAAATTAATAACACAGGTCATCATTCTTTCATGTAAGACACTTTGAATCTAAGACATCTTCAAACTAAATAAGGAAATATTACAGAGTACACTTATTTCTAAAATTTTATTTTTTAAGGGATCCGATTGTGTTTTTGTGCTTCTGTGCTATTAATAGGGGAGAAATACACAAATGACAATATACAAACTGTAACATACAGTGGGTATGGAAAGTATTCAGACTCCTTTACATTTTTCACTCTTTGTTTCATTGCAGACATTTGGTAAATTCAAAAAAATTCATTTTTTTCTCATTAATGTACACTGTACCCCATCTTGACAGAAAAAAACAGAAATGTAGAAATTTTTGCAAATTTTATAAAAAAGAAAAACTGAAATATCACATGGTTATAAGTATTCAGACCCTTTGTTCAATATTGAGTAGAAGCACCTTTTGAGCTAGTACCGCCATGAGTCTTCTTGGGAATGATGCAACATGTTTTTCACACCTGGATTTGGGGATCCTCTGTCATTCTTCCCTGCAGATCTTCTCCAGCTCCGTAAGATTGGATGGTGAACGTTGGTGGATAGCCATTTTCAGGTCTCTCCAGAGATGCTCAATTGGGTTTAGGACAGGGCTCTGGCTGGGCCGGTCAAGAATGGTCACAGAGTTGTTCTGAAGCCACTTCTTTGTTATTTTAGCTGTGTGCTTAGGGTAATTGTCTTGTTGGAAGGTGAACCTTCATCCACGTCTGAGGTCTCTAGAAGAGGTTTTCTTATAGGATATCTCTGTACTTGGCCACATTCATCTTTCCTTCAATTGCAACCAGTTGTCCTGTCCCTGTAGCTGAAAAATACCCCCCTGAAATGATGCTGCCACCACCATGTTTCACTGTGATGAGGTACCTGGTTTCCTCCAAACATACCGCT
Organism: Anomaloglossus baeobatrachus; assembly: GCF_048569485.1. Taxonomy (NCBI): domain Eukaryota; kingdom Metazoa; phylum Chordata; class Amphibia; order Anura; family Aromobatidae; genus Anomaloglossus; species Anomaloglossus baeobatrachus. The sequence continues at coordinate 610,311,697 of NC_134355.1, forward strand.
TAGAATTATCACCGAAAAGTTCTATCTTTGTCTCATCAGACCAGAGAATCTTATTTCTCATAGTCTGGGAGTCCTTTATGTGTTTTTTTGCAAACTCTATGCGGGCTTTTATATGTCTTGCACAGAGGAGAGGCTTCCGTCAGCCACTCTGCTATAAAGGCCCAACTGGTGGAGGGCTGCAGTGATAGTTGACTTTGTGCAACTTTCTCCCATCTCCCTACTGCATCTCTAGAACTCAGCCACAGGGATCTTGGAGTTCTTCTTTACCTCTCTCACCAAGGCTCTTCTCCCACAATTGCTCAGTTTAGCTGGACGACCAGGTCAAGGAAGAGTTCTGGTGGTCCCAAACTTCTTCCATTTAAGGATTATGGAGACCATTGTGCTCTTAGGAACCTTGAGTACTGCAGAAATTATTTTGTAACCTTGGCCAGATCTGTGCCTTGCCACAATTCTGTCTCTAAGCTCCTTGGGCAGTTCCTTTGACCTCATGATTGTCATATGGTGTGACATATACTGTGAGCTGTGAAGTCTTATATAGATAGGTGTGCGTCTTTCCAAATCAAGTCCTATCAGTTTAATTAAACACAGCTGGACGCCTATGAATGAGTAGAATCATCTCAAGAAGGATCACAAGGAAATAGACAGCATGTGACCTAAATATGGTCCCCCTCAAATTTTTCACAAGTTACACTACCACTACATACAGTATATATGTTTACAGTTTATCACAAAAGTGAGTACATCTCTCACATTTTTGTAAATATATTATTGTAACTTTCCATAGAACACTAATGATATCACACTTTGATACAATGTAAAGTAGTCAGTGTGCAGCTTGTATAACAGTGTATCCTGGCTATCCTGGAAAAACAGTTGCTTCCTTCTGCTCAGGCAATGTTCCCCAACTCTAAGGACTGCCTTTTCCAGCAGGATAATGCACCATGCCACACAGCTAGGTCAATCAATGTGTGGATGAAGGACCATCACATCAAGATCCTGTCATGGTCAGCCCAATCTCCAGACCTGAACCCCATTGAAAACCTCTGGAATGTAATCAAGAGGAAGATGGATAGTCACAAGTCATCAAACAAAGAAGAACCTCTTAAATTTTTGCTACAGGAGTGGCATAAGGTCACCCAAAAGCAGTGTGAAAGACTGTTAGAAAGCATGCCAAGACGCATGAAAGCTGTGATTAAAAATCATGGTTATTGCACAGAATATTGATTTCTGATCTGTTCCTGAGTTAAAACATTATTAGTATTGTAGTTTCTAAATGATTATGAACTTGTTTAGACAAGCATTTTTTTGTTATTTTGCTCATTTCTCATTTTTAAAAAACAAATACAAAATGTATTGCTTGGAAACTCGGAGACATGTTGTCAGTAGTTTATAGAATAAAAGAACAATTTACATTTTACTCAAAAATATACCCATAAAGAGAAAAATCAGAAAAAAATGAAAATTTTGCATCTTTTAATTTTTGCCATAGCTGTATGTACTGTATTTTTCAGACTAAAAGACGCACTGGACCATAAGACGCACCCTTGTTTTAGAGGAGGAAAATAGGAAAATAAAATTTTAAGCAAAAAATATGGTCATGACACATTGTTATGGGGCGAGGATCTGCTGCTGACACTGTTATGGGGGTAATGTCCCCAAATTTTCTACTAAGGTACCCAATCCTGGTATATGCTTTTATTCTGCTATATACTCCCATCCTGATAATGATCCTCCTGCCTTGTATATACAGTATATGCCCCTCATCCTGGTATAGCCCCCATCCTGCTATAAGCCCCCATCCTGATATATACTGCCATCCTGATATATACTGCCTTCCTGATATATGCCCTTATCCTGCTATATACCGGCATCCTGCTATATACCTCCCTCCTGCTATATGCCCCAATCCTGATATATACTGCCATCCTGATATATACTGCCATCCTGGTATGTGCTCCCATCCTGCTATATACCCCCATCCTGCTATATACCCCCGTCCTGCTATATGCCCCCATCCTGATATATACTGCCATCCTGATATATACTGCCATCCTTGTATATGCCCTTATCCTGCTATACACCCCCATCCTGCTATATGGCCCCATGCTGCTATATACCCCTATCCTGCTATATGGCATGTATCCTGTATCACACAAAAGAATAAACGTTTATGCTCACCTTTCCTCGCTTCATGCAGCATTGCTTCTCCTCTTGCCGCTAATCTGTGTGGAGCTGTCACCTGTCATTTCCCGGCAGCACCGCTCGTCCTCCTGTCTGCCGGTCAGCTGACCTGCGTGACTAGTGGCGCGCACAGCGATGACGTCATCGCTGTGCTCACCGCTCCCTACACAGATCAGCTGGCCGGCAGACGGGAGGACATCGCGGTGCTGCAGGGGAACGGTGAGTATTAAGTACTTATTCACTGCCCCCCACGTTGATAATGATGAGCTGGGAGCAGTGAATACAGCCGCCCATGATCACTCAAGGCTGTAGTTGCCATGGGTAATCACGGCCAGCTGTTAATTATGAGCGCACCACCTGCCCATCATCCCGCCAATCTGTCAGCGCCAGCTTCAGCGCTGAGAGATGATGGGCGGGATGATGGGCGTGCATATTAAATGAGCGGGTCCACTTGGTCACGGCAGGCTGCTACAGCCTGCTCATACCCCCGATGACCCGCTCCACCGCAGCACCCTCACTCCCGGCCGCAGCCCTATATTCAGACCATAAGACGCACCCCCCCACTTTCCCCCAACATTAGGGGGAAAAAAGTGTGTCTTATGGTCCGAAAAATACGGTATAAATATATATTTTTTTTTTTATTTTTTAAATAACTTTAAAAAAACAGCCTTTCATCCCCTTTATTATCGATAATCAGCCAAGATAAATCTGAAAACTAAAGGTTGCAGCCCACAGTTACATGTTTTACCTGCTCTGGTTATCAAAAATAGACAGAAGCCCTTTTCATTTTTTAATCTTTAGTGTTCACAGCAATCAACAGGCAACTTCCGCATGCAATAAAGCTTGTTGATTGGCTGTGCTGTAGCCTTTCAACAAATTTTAGTAATTTACGAACAGTATGCAAACTCGATCAAGGACCTTTTTTTAAAGTACGTGTTCGGGTCCAAGTTTAACCATTTGGGTTGGCTCATTCTAAATTACTGGTTAGTAAACTGTCTGCTAAACTTGGAAAATATGTATTCGTCATACTGGAGATTCAGTTTTTGGGTTACCTGGTATCAACTTTGACTTTCTGGATTGTCCGTGATATAGTCTGCATAGTTTTGGAATCGGATCCTCCAGAAAATCTGAAAGCCTTATAATGCGCTTTCTGGGGTTTGGCATTTATTATTGAAAATGTATTAGGAACTTTCTATTGTTTGTCAAACTTGCTTGTTGGTTATTTATCAGGAGGCCTGGCTGGGGTATAGATGTCACTAGATGGTGTGGATATCAAATCCACACCATCTAGGGACATATTCCCCTGCCAGGCCTCCTGATGAACCTGAAACACAGGAGAAACGTGTTGAGGCTGTTTTCCGGATGATTATATCTACAAGGGAAGTTGTTTTTGTCTTTTCCTTTTCTTTTTGTTTATATTCTGACCCTTAGCTCATGTTTTGCAACCCTTTAATAGGGGTTCCCATTTCCATCCTTGCTGGGCACTGTGGTGCACACCAGTAGCCCTAGCGGTTTGGTTTTGCTTTTTTTGCTGGATCTATCAGGATTCGGCATTGTATGTTTCTAGTGGATACATGTGTTATCACTTCTTGAGCATGGTCATTTGTACCTTTGGTCAGATTTAATTTGTTTGTGGATAATACTGGTGTTGTTTGGACTCAGATTAGGGACTCGTTAGGGTCTCCGAGTCTTTGTTGAGCGGGGGTGCCATTTGCACTTTGTTTAGGGTGCCGACCTCCGCGGCAAGGCAGGGTGAGACCTTAGGGGTAATATCAGGGCCCTTTTAGGTAAATCATTACATCCTTGCTTTTTTCACCTTTATTAGTCCTCCGGTTCCTTTTTTTATGGTGTGCTATTTCTACATATTCACTTATTGTGTTTTTTTAAATATTATAAATAAATTTGTATATTTTAGGAATTTTTTGTTTGTTAAAATACTAATCCAGGGTCAGCCAAGGCCTTGGCACATGATCGCGCACGGTGGTAAGGACCCATCTAGGAAAGATATTGAGAGCAGGGTACAGTCTCAGGTGAGTGTTAAGAGGTGACCATTCTTCCCTCTCCTTATCGCCAGGACCCTGGTATTCCTCTCCTGTTGCACACACGCCGAGAATTCCCTCACTACAGCATGACAATTAGAGCCACTATTTAGAAATCGTTAGTGGCTCCACCTCTTGGACCCCCAGAGATCAGGAAGTTACTCGCTATCCTAAGGATACCTTACTATCCTGAAATAGTCCATTAAGGTTCTATAATCTTATAATTGTCTGCCATGTTCTCTGTTTTGGTATGGAAATACTAGGGGATTATATCTTATTTTACATTTTTGGAATTTCTGTTTAATTGATGACATCACAACTCTTTGATAAGGACAATACTGATTAAAAAATACAATTTTGTGCTTATATACTGCAATACCAGCACAGTATTGATTGGTATATAAGTAATTCATTTATTAGGTATTTTAATGTAAAATACAGTACATGCTATTGATTTTTTTCATGGAACAAATTAAGATCTATTGACCTAAAATGTTAATAAGAAAAGACAGATAACAACCTTGCAAATATTCAACCATTATAATCAATAAGTCTGGATAAGAGAGGTTTCATGTTAAATTTTACCTTTTTACAGAAACTAAATATTTTCTCTAGGGAAAAAAACAAAGTAAAAGTCTCGTTTTATGTAAGATTTCTAATGATCATTTAATATGGATTTTTTTTAAATTATATCAAAATAACATTTTCATTTATCACAAAGTAGTTGCAAAGATACATTTATGATAAGCAAGACTTAATTATTATACATTCATTGAATATCAGGAAAACATTTAATAAATTATTAAAATTATAAAATATCTTATAAATAACTGCAATAATCAGAATATCAGTCTCGATATTTAAATCTTTGTCTTGCTTCTAAGACGTTATTCTCATGGTGATTTATGACCCCTTAAGAATAATACTAATCATTCAGCACAGAGTGTTCTTGCATTCAGAACATGCATTCTTCAAGAGGTGGTCTCATGAATACAGCTCCTATTCATATACCATGCCATATTAGATTTTATGGACTTAATCTAGAGGGGTCTCTCCTGTTCTGGTGACTTCCAGATCTTGATGTATTACATAGATTCCCATTCATCCAAACAGCTTTATTACCATTTTTTTTTTCCTAAAACCACCTCAGCAAAAAAAAAAAATGCCTGATTGATTGCAGCCTGCAAAATCCACCTGACCCAGTAACAGCACATTGCAAATATCTGAAGGTGTTGTAACTTTAAACACAAGAACAATACTGTATATTTAATAAACTAAAGTAAAAAAAATCAGCAAAAAAAAAAATGAAGAGGAAAAAATATTTTAATAAACTAAATGTTATCTCTTCCCGACTTGATATATATGTACATTAGTTGTCAAGTGCAGGTATTTGCAGTGGGCTTTCCTTCTAAAGGGGGCTTTACACGCAACGACATTGCTAATGAGATGTTGTTGGGGTCACGGAATTCGTGACGCACATCCGGCCTCGTTAGCGACGTCATTGCGTGTGAAACCGCACGAACGACCGCTAATGATTAAAATTACTCACCTAATCGTTGATCGTTGACACGTCGTTCTAATCTCAAATATCGTTGCTGTTGCAGGACGCAGGTTGTTCGTTGTTCCTGCGGCAGCACACATCGCTATGTGTGACACCGCAGGAACGAGGAACACTATCGTACCTGCGGCCGCCGGCAATGAGGAAGGAAGGAGGTGGGCGGGATGTTACGGCCGCTCATCTCCGCCCCTCCGCTTCTATTGGGCGGCCGCTTAGTGACGCCGTTGTGACGCCGCACGAACTGCCCCCTTAGAAAGGAGGTGGTTTGCCGGCCACAGCGACGTCGTTAGGAAGGTAAGTGTGTTAGCGATGTTGTGCGCCACGGGCAACGATTTGCCCGTGACGCACAACCGACGGAGGCGGGTGCTTTCACCAGCGACATTGCTAGCGATGTCGCTGCATGTAAAGCAGCCTTAAGAGTGTAAACAGGATCTAGGAATGCAATGGAACAGTGAAGGCGACTCAGTGATGTCTAACAATTAATTTTACAGAAATAAAGAGTAAGTGGTGATAAAGGATACTGCAAAAACAATACAGACGGTTAGAAAGGGGCTGATCAATGCACAGTCAGTAATACACAATGTGTAAGTGCGATTTTTTACATAGTTATTAAAGACTTTAATTTACAGGTATTGTCTAACTAAATCCCTCTCTCTCTGCCAGGGAAACAATAGTGTTAGCCTTAACTATTTACCAGTTTTCCTTAACTGGATGATTCAGTATAAAAACAAATAATACAATAAATCAGCACAAAGGTTCTAATGGAGCTATGTTACAATTCACTAAGCCACAAGTCCAATTCCATTTAGCACCTTTCCTCAATTAATACCGTACATCTGAACAGGAAGTTACAGCCCAGCTCTCTCGGTACTTCTATCTTCTGTATTTGGTAATCGGCATTTGGTCTTCGATACTTGACCTGCAAAGCCTGATTCTCTTTGTTAGGTCTTCAGTGTTTTGTCTTTGGTGACTGACCTGCGATGTCTGGTTCTCAGTGCTTGGTCTTCAATGTTTGGTCTTCGGTCCTCGCAAAGTCTAGTCTTTTCTAGGATAAGATTGTTCTCAGGTACTATTACTGCAGTAATGACTAAGGGATACTTTGCACGCTGCGACATCGCAAGCCGATGCTGCGATGTCGAGCGTGATGGTCCCCACCCCCGTCGCAGCAGTGATATCTTGTGATTGCTGGCATAGTGAACATTATCGCTACGCCGGCTTCACATGCACTCACCTGCAGTGCGACGTCGCTCTGGCCGGCGACCCGCCTCCTTCCTAAGGGGGCGGGTCATGCGGCGTCACAGCGATGTCACATGGCAGGCGGCCAATAACAGCGGAGGGGCGGAGATGAGCAGGATGTAAACATCCCGCCCACCTTTGTCCTTCCACATTGCAGCCGGGACGCAGGTAGGAGAAGTTCCTTGCTCCTGTGGCTTCACACACAGCGATGTGTGCTGCCGCAGGAACGAGGAACAACATTGTACCTGTCGCTGCACCGGCATTATGGAAATGTCGGACTCTACACCGATGATACGAGAACGACGCTTTTGCGCTCGTTAATCGTATCATAAAGGATTTGCACACTACGATATCGACTGTGACGCTGGATGTGCGTCACTTTCGATTTGACCCCACTGACATCGCACCTGCGATGTCGTAGTGTGCAAAGCCCGCCTAAGAGGGGCTCCGATGCCAACATGTTTGCTTCTTCTCAAGTCTTGGTGCCAACTCCATTCCTTTGTTGTCTTGACCTTTTATATTTAACAACTGTGCCAAAGGTGTCACCTGACATGGTGTCCCTTTCAAACTCTTCTTTTCGAGGAAACACACTCTCTGTTCTTCAGTTCCTTCCTGTCAAGTTCAATCAGCAGATGGCAGTATTTATTTGAAAATGCTGTGAAATGTTATCAGACTGCATCTTCAGTTTACCACCCCTTTCTTTTCTCCTCTCTTTGAACTCGGCCCTCCTTGGGTGAAAAGAATCCTTGTGCACCTTAGTGGTCTTTGACGGTGGTTCTAATATGTAATCTTCTTCTGGGTCAATTCCCAGTTGGTGATCTCTCGTCCATTCTGACCAAACAACAGCTTGTATGCTAATATGGGGCTATAGTCAGTGCAAGCTTGAAGGTCCAGAAGACCTTTTCCTATCTTGTGCTTCACTGAATCGACTGGTACATGGCATCTCCTGCTGTCCCCCTCAAGAGTTCATGCACTGGTGCAACAGTCTTGGCATAGTCCTTAATGAATCTTTGGTAGCACCCGCACATGCCTAAGAATGCTCTCAGCTCTCTCAGAGTTGTTGGCTTTATCTTTTGTCCATGCTTCTGAAGTAAAGAGGGCGTTACACGGTACGACCGATTGTGCAATTTCACAATCGATCGTACCCGCCCCCGTCCTTTTTGCGTCACGGGTAAATCGCTGCCCGTGGCGCACAAAGTCGGTAACCCCCGTCACACATACTTACCTCTCGTGCGACCACGCTGTGGGCGGCAAACGTCCACTTCCTGGAGTGGGAGGGACGTTCGGCGTCACAGCGACGTCACACGGCCGCCGGCCAATAGAAGCGTAGGGGCGGAGATGAGCAGGATGTAAACATCCCGCCCAGCTCCTTCCTTCCACATAGAGCCGGCGGCGGCCGCGGGAGGCAGGTGAGCTGCTCATCGTTCCCGTGGTGTCACACGGAGCGGCGTGTGCTACCACGGAAACGATGATCAACTAAATTAAATGATATTATGGAACCTAGTGAGCAGTACACGACTCACGATTTGTGAGTGATACTGCGTCGCTAGGCGGTGTCACACAGGCCGGCATCGCCAGCGATGCCGGATGTGCGTCACAAGAACCGTTACCCCGACGATCTATCGCACGATAGATTGTCTGGTGTAAAGCAGCCTTAACTCCAGCACCTGTCAGAGTCTAGAGAGATGTTCCTTGAATGTAGCAGAATTGATGATAATGTTGTTGAGGTATAGAAGTCTCCATAAAATGTAAGTCCCCAAGACACGTTTCTATCAGATGCTTGAACGTTCCTGGAGGATTGGTAAGCCTGAACGGTATCTGGATGAACTCATAACTCCATGGGAAGAATAAAAGCTGTCATTGGCCAATACTGTTCAGACATGGGAACATGAAATACCTGTTGGCTAGGTCAAAAGAAGAGAAGTATTTAGCTGTTCCTAAGGCAGAGAGGACTCCTCTATCTTTAGTAGAAAGTATGAGTCTCAAACTTTGCAGGCATTTAACTCCTGGTAGTCCATGCAGAATCTTAGTGTCCCATCTTTCTTCCAAATTAGTAGAATGGTTGTGGCCTAGTGGCTCTGACTCTCACGTGATAACCCATTTTGTAACCTGTGTGACAGTAGGTCCTTTACTTCTTCATACATTTGAGGTGGAATATGATTGTATCTTTCTTTGATGGGGCCTTTTTTCCAGTAGGGATTTCATGCTGGATGGCTCTAGTGCTCCGAAATTCATGACCGTGTCGAGCAAACACCTCCTGATATTGCCTCAACAGCTCTTCCACCTGTTCCACTTGTCTTGGAGAGAACTCTGTTGGATTTCCTTCCTTTTGTTCCAAGATCTCATAACTAGTGATGAGCGAGCATGCTTGTTACTACTCGGTACTCGCACGAGTATCACTGTACTCGGTCTACTCAGCGGGGACTGAGTAATCTCGCGATACTCGTGCTGTACTCGTGGTCTTCATTTCTGCATGTTGACGCTCTTTTGAGAGCCAGCCCTCATGCAGGGATTGAGAAACCAAGGAAAAAAAAAAATTGTGAAAACATACCCTGCTGTAACTAAATAAAAGCATAGTGCATATAAACATAGGGTACTTAGTAAACACTGTTTTTGATCAAAAAAAGCATAAAGCTATCCCACCAAACGTCAAGGTGTACCCAGTTGGGATAGTACCTACACTCTCTAATATTAAAACCTTACCATGGGTCTAAAATAGGCCTCAATGTGGCTAAGGGCTGAGAGTGACCGGGTCCCAACAGGACACACACAGTCAGGGGGATTCACAGAATGAAATGTCCAGCTCGCTAAGAAGGGGGCCACTCCCTGTTTGTACTGAATACAAAAAAACTACATAAAAACAAAAAAGTGAGCCGGAGTATGAGATGGTATACATGGAACTTGTGAGACCATGTTCACACTGGCCATGAGACAAAGAGAAACCAAGGAAAAAAAAAAAATTGTGAAAACATACCCTGCTGTAACTAAATAAAAGCATAGTGCATATAAACATAGGGTACTTAGTAAACACTGTTTTTGATCAAAAAAAGCATAAAGCTATCCCACCAAACGTCAAGGTGTACCCAGTTGGGATAGTACCTACACTCTCTAATATTAAAACCTTACCATGGGTCTAAAATAGGCCTCAATGTGGCTAAGGGCTGAGAGCGACCGGGTCCCAACAGGACACACACAGTCAGGGGGATTCACAGAATGAAATGTCCAGCTCGCTAAGAAGGGGGCCACTCCCTGTTTGTACTGAATACAAAAAAACTACATAAAAACAAAAAAGTGAGCCGGAGTATGAGATGGTATACATGGAACTTGTGAGACCATGTTCACACTGGCCATGAGACAAAGAGAAACCAAGGAAAAAAAAAATAAATTGTGAAAACATACCCTGCTGTAACTAAACTAAACTCATGCAGGGATTGGCTGGCAGACCACTGCAATGCCACAGCCCTGTTAGTTGTGGAATTGCAGTGATTGGCCGGCCTGCACAGCGTGACCGAGCCTTTATACCGGCCGGCGCGCTGTGCTCTGCTCACAGCTATCCAGACAGTCAGTGCAGGGAGAGTGTCGCTGATTCAGGGAAAGCTTTGCGGCCCTTTATAGCTTTTTCAGTTGCAGGGCTGCAAACAGTGTGACCAAAAGTCCTTCTCAGGACTATTCTAGTTGTATACAGGCAGGCAGGGTATAGCCAGGTCGGAGTACAGTAGCAGAGTCCTTCTCAGGACTATTGTTGCTATATACAGGCAGGTATACAGATTTTTAAGAAAGCTCCAGGAAGTCAGAAATAAAATACTTTATCTTTATTGAAATATCTTCTCTATTAAAAATACATAGATACAAAACTCCACTACATAATACCCATGGACTGGACAAAACAGGTCAAAAATTACATAATGATCCCGCATTAACATAAGGATTCATGATGCCCTATAGTTGAATTAAACATATATAAGGCTATGATGAAAATTCAAACTTCCTTTTTCCCAAGTGCAGGATTATTTGGTAAACAATAGACATAGCTGCACCTCATGTGGTAAGTGATAATTAGGTGCAAAATACCATATAACAATTCCCTATGCCACTATGGGATTCTCAATCTATTTAGTACATTCCCAATTTTGTGGATATACAAACGGAACGTCCTTCTATTAGGGTTGCACCATAGTACGCCACCCAGTTTTCAATGGGAGTGGTGACCCCACTGAACCACCACAGAGACCACTAGTATCCGTTACCTGTTGAGAGACCTGAATTCCACGTCCTGCGACCCCAACACGTGTTTCGCCTTTTCTTCTTCACACGCCCCCTAAATAGATTGAGAATCCCATAGTGGCATAGGGAATTGTTATATGGTATTTTGCACCTAATTATCACTTACCACATGAGGTGCAGCTATGTCTATTGTTTACCAAATAATCCTGCACTTGGAAAAAAGGAAGTTTGAATTTTCATCATAGCCTTATATATGTTTAATTCAACTATAGGGCATCATGAATCCTTGAATCCATATGTTAATGCGGGATCATTATGTAATTTTTGACCTGTTTTGTCCAGTCCATGGGTATTATGTAGTGGAGTTTTGTATCTATGTATTTTTAATAGAGAAGATATTTCAATAAAGATAAAGTATTTTATTTCTGACTTCCTGGAGCTTTCTTAAAAATCTGTATATCTACAACAGATTTTTGTGTGTTTGAAATTGTAATAGAAGCTTTACCACAGTGGTGGTGGAAGTATGTTACAATAGGCAAAATTGTGAGTTATATACAGGCAGGGTATAGCCAGGTCTGAATACAGGCTAGTGACCAGAAGAGTCCTTGTCAGGACTATTGTACCAGTATACAGGCAGGCAGGCAGGCAGGCAGGGTATATATAGCCATTCCTAGTGGTGACCGTATACCAGCCTTCATCATATCTGGGGCTGGTGTACACAGTCTAAAACAGTCCAGATAGTGTCTGACTTGTCTGTAATTGTCGCTCCCCAAAAAAACCTGTTAGGTTCTTAGTGCGTCCGTGCTTGTTTTTTAAAACCGCACGTGTGTGCCTGTCGGTGGCAGCGTACAGGTGCACTTGTGTGCAATTTCCACAAACTTTGATATAACGCACAAGTAGTGAATACACGTCAGCACAGCATTGCAAAATGCGCAAGGGCATTGGCAAGGAACAAGGAAGTGGACGTGATGGTGGTGCAGGCAGAGGCCGAGGTCGTGGGCAAGCTCTAATTTCGCCACAACAAAGGGCCACATCTAGTCGCTCGCACGTCCTGTCCCAAATTCTTGGGGACCGCAGCAGTACACCGCTCTTGAACCAAGACCAGTGTCAACAGGTTGTTAGTTGGATAGCAGATAATGCTTCCAGTCAGATTGGCACCACCACAAACACTCTGTCTTCCACACGGTCAAGTGTCAGTAGCCGTGATACTGCACCGCACATTTCTGAACCTGATCCTCCTTCCTACCACCAGGCTGAGTACACGTCCTCCTCGGACATTAATAATCCCACACTTGGACACTCGGAAGAGCTGTTCACGTTTCCATTCACACATTCTGGCCTCTCGCCAGCTCATATTGAAGTGGGTCATGAGGAGATCGTCTGTACAGATGGCCAAATATTTGAGCAGCCACGTTCTCACGAAGTTGGCAACGTGTCTCAACAAGTGGTGGACGATGATGAGACACAATTGTCAGGAAGTCAGGAGGAGGAGCAGGGTGCGGAAGAGGAAGACGACGTGGTGGATGATCCAGTAACTGACCCAACCTGGCAGGAGGATATGCAGAGCGAGGACAGCAGTGCACAGGGGGAGGGAGGCGTAGCATCACAACAGGCAGTAAGAAGCAGGGTGGTGGCCCCAGGCAGAAGTCAGGCAACCGTTCCCCGAAACAACACGACGACACAAGGTGCCTGTACAAATGTTAGGTCTTCCCGAGTCTGGCAGTTTTTTAAGTTAGCTCCAGATGATTCTAAAAAGGCCATTTGCAACACCTGCCGTGCCAGCATCAGCAGGGGTACCAAAACTAGCAGCCTGACCACCACCAGCATGATCAGGCACATGTCAGCCAAGCACCCAACTTTGTGGGAAGTACAACAGAGTCGAGGAGCAGTGCTTGCTGATGTCACTGCTACGTCTTCGCTGGTTGTGCATGCGAGCCAATCCCCTGTCCATGCTGCCTGCGAACAAGCCTCCTCCACTCCTGCACCTGCAGTTGCCTACGCAGAAAGAACACCATCATCAAGCACGTCCTTGTCCCAGCGCAGCGTTCAGTTATCCATTCAGCAAACCTTTGAACGCAGGCGCAAATACACTGCCAACACCCCACATGCCACAGTTCTAAATGCTAACATTTCGCGACTACTTGCGCTGGAAATGTTGCCTTTTAGGCTGGTGGAGACAGAAGCATTCCGCGACCTGATGGCGGCAGCTGTCCCACATTACTCGGTCCCCAGCCGCCACTATTTCTCCCGGTGTGCCGTCCCCGCGTTGCATAACCACGTGTCACAAAACATCACACGTGCCCTGAACAACGCTGTTTCACCCAAGGTCCACCTAACCACAGACACGTCGACAAGTTCTTGTGGGCAAGGCCGCTACATCTCGTTGACGGCACACTGGGTTAATATTGTGGAAGCTGGGACCCAGTCTGAGCGAGGGACGGAACACGTCCTTCCCACATCAAGGTTTGCAGGCCCTACCTCAGTCAGTGTTTCACCCACACTCTACAGCTCAGGAATGTCATGCTCTTCAGCCTCCTCCTCCTCCTGCGCATCCTCATCCACTGTACCCTCCACACCAGTCCCAAGCTGGAAGCACTGCAGCACTGCCTCGGCGAAGCGGCAACAGGCTGTGCTGAAGCTAATCTGCATCGGTGACAAACCCCACAATGCAGAAGAGGTGTGGACAGCTCTGAAACAGCAGGCAGATCACTGGCTCACACCTCTGAACCTAAAGCCAGGAAAGGTCGTGTGTGACAATGGCCGGAACCTGGTGGCGGCTTTGAGGCGAGGCCAGCTGACACATGTTCCATGCGTGGCCCATGTGCTCAACCTCGTGGTTCAGCGGTTTATAAAGTCATACCCAGAGCTGTCTGATCTGCTGGTAAAAGTTCGCCGCCTGTCTGCACATTTTCGAAAGTCACCTACTGCTTCAGCCGGCCTTGCCGGCTTTCAGCGCCGTTTGCATCTTCCGGCTCACAGACTGGTGTGTGATGTCCCCACGCGTTGGAATTCAACTCTGCACATGTTGGTCAGGATATGTGAGCAGAAGAGGGCAGTTGTTGAGTACCTGCATCACCTAAGCCGTCGGGAAATGGGTCAAACTCCACACATAACACCTGAGGAGTGGAGATGGATGTCAGACCTATGTACCATCCTCCAAAACTTTGAGGACTCCACCAAGATGGTGAGTGGTGATGACGCCATTATTAGCGTCACCATACCGCTACTCTGCCTTCTAAAACGGTCTCTGCTGAAAAACAAACATGATGCATTGCAGGCGGAGCGCGATGAGTTGCAACAAGAAACAGTAGTGGGTGTGGGTGATAACACACAGCCCAGCCTCGTCTCATCACAACGTGCAGTGGAGGACTATGACGAGGAGGAGGATGAAGACATGGAGCAACTCTCCGGCCAAATTGAGGATATCACATGCACACCAGTCATATCCTCGGTTCAGCGTGGCTGGCCAGAGGACAGGGTAGATGAGGAGGAGGAGGAGGAGGAGGAGAAGGAGGAGGACAGCATGTTCAGTCATCTTGTTGGTCAGGCTACTGAAGTCCTGGCTGTTAAGAGTCTGGCGCACATGGCTGTTTTTATGGTAAGCTGCCTGTCTCGTGACCCTCGCGTTAAGAACATCTTGGCCGACAATCATTACTGGTTGGTAACACTGTTAGACCCACGCTACAAGGAGAACTTTTTGTCTCTTATTCCCGTGGAGGAGAGGTCAACCAAAATGCAGCAGTTCCGGAAGGCCATAGTCACGGAAGTAGGCAAAGCATTCCCCTCACAAAACGCTAGCGGCATAGGTCAGGAATCAGTGGACAACCGAGGCGTACAGCCGAGAGAGGCACAAGTCCAATCCGCAAGAGGTAGGGGAACAGTCTTTAAGATGTGGGACAGTTTTCTCAGCCCCTCACGTACCACAGCCCCTGAGGTGCGGGGTAGTGCCACAAGAAATCCTAAGTTTGCCCAGATGCTGAAGGAGTACCTTTCAGATCGAACAACTGTACTCCGACATTCCTCTGTGCCTTACAATTATTGGGTATCCAAGCTGGACACGTGGCATGAATTGGCTCTCTACGCCTTGGAAGTCCTGGCCTGCCCTGCCGCTAGCGTTCTGTCAGAGCGTGTTTTTAGTGCCGCAGGTGGAATCATTACAGATAAACGCACCCGCCTGTCAACTGAAAATGCTGACAGGCTGACTCTGATCAAGATGAACAAGGGTTGGATTGGGCCAGACTTCACTACACCACCAGCAAATGAGAGCGGAATTTAAAGTTTGCCATGTACCTCCACTCACCCATGGGTACACACTTCTGGACTTTGGATAATCGCTGGACTGCTCCTCCTTCTCCTCATGCGCCACCATGATGACCGTTACAAATTGCAATACTTAGGCCTTTGTTTCAGGTATACCCCCAGTGGTAAATTTTTTCGCCCATTCTTTGCAGAATGGACATTACAACGACAGGAGACCCGCTCCTTTGCAATGGGAACAATGTTTTGAGGCCCTCATGCACGTCTCTACCCAGGGACAACGTGGAGCCTCCCAATTTTTGGCTGCCCTGCCTAAGGGCTATACTATAATACACCCACTTCCTGACAATGGACACTTAATGTTTTGAGGCCCTCATGCACGTCTCTATCCAGGGACAACGTGGAGCCTCCCAATTTTTGGCTGCCCTGCCAAAGGGCTATACTATAATACACCCACTTCCTTACAATGGGCACTTCAAGTTTACAGGCCCTCATGCACGTCTCTATCCAGGGACAATGTGGAGCCTCTCAATTTTTGGCTGCCCTGCCAAAGGGCTATACTACAATAGACCCACTTCCTTACAATGGGCACTTCAAGTTTACAGGCCCTCATGCACGTCTCTATGCAGGGGCATTGGTGAACCTCACAATTTTGGACTGCCCTGGCAAAGGAAAATACTACAAAGACTCACTTCCTCAAAATGGGCACATTAGACTCAAGAGGCCTTCATGTACGTCTCTTCTCAGGGACATCGGAGTGCCACACAATGTTTTCACGTAAAATCTTTCATGTATTAATCTCAAAAAGTAACATACACCAGCTCTATCTCACTATTGGGTATGTGCCCTTAACATTTCTGCCATGAAAAATCATTTTGGTGTCATTTTGGAAGGTTTTCTGGTGAGTCCGTAAAAATGGCGTGAAACGCGGACAAAATTGTTCACAGCTGTGACTTTTGAGTGATAAATGCTTCAAGGGGTCTTCCCCATGCTGTTGCCATGTCATTTGAGCACTCTTCTGAGACTTTTGTGCCATTTTTAGGGTTTCTCCATGCTGCCGGGGGGTCATTTCACAAAAATACTCGGGTCTACCATAGGATAACATTGGGCCCGAGTACACGAGTATCTTGGGAGGCTCGGCCCGAGCTTCGAGCACCCGAGCTTTTTAGTACTCGCTCATCACTACTCATAACCATCTCTTGCTTTGCCCCATTTTTCTTGATTAACAGGCTTGGACAAGGTCCATGGGTCCCCTTTCACAGAAGTTAGTTTTATAGCATCCAACCTTGTGAGACCCTGTGTCCTTAAAGGAACAGGGGAGGTACTTAATGGCTGATAACAGATCATAAAAATGACACGTCCACCGGGGCCTGGGGAGAGTCATTACCGGGCCGCGGTTCTGGTTCTGCTGCTGCTGGGATGCCACGGTGGCCGGGCCCGGTTCCGTGACCCCGGTGGTGTCGCTTTATAATATAGGGGATTATGGTTGTTAGTCGTGATGCCACCTGAGGAATGCGGCAAGTTTGGTGCCACCGCTGTGAGATAGGGACCTCCGATGCTGATGGTGACACAGCTTAGATGGTGTAGCTCTCCACAGGTGGAGCTGGGCCCCAGGGCGGATGGTGGTGATAGTGGTAGTCTATTATTGCGGACGCAGGCGAATGATGGAGAGACTCAGGGGTGCAGTCAATACGTATTTACTCACTGTAGCCAGTTACACACATGCCGTGGACCATCTTTGGAGTGCTGGGATTCACCATCATGGGCTCCAGCTGATCCTGGGTAGTTTGAAGGTCGAGTTCGGTGCACCTTTCTTTAATGCACTCTTTACCTGGCTGACTTCTGCGCTGGCTTTGCCCTCCTGCCTTGCGTCCTTGCTCACTGAACCCTGTTCCAGTGCCTGTGAATCCTATTGGGCGGCATGAAGGTCTATCCCTTTGGTCTGTTTTGGGTCACTTTGCAGTGAATTTGTGTGCGGTGGTAGCTTCGGTGCTTGGAGACACCTCAGCCACTGGTTTCACTAGGGAGTCTGCGGGTGTAATCTCCTCTAGCCTGTGGACCAGTCCTCGAATTGTGACCGTGTCACTCCAGTCATTGATTATATGTAGAATGAGGCCACGGGGTATTGTAGGAATTCCCGTGGGCTCCGGGACCCTTCGATCTGGGCTGAGCGGTACTAGCTCCAGACCGCAGGTCTTTGCTCCTCCACTGCTCCTATCCAGCTCTCAACTCACTCTCTCAACACGACACCTCTGTTCCCGCTCAGCTGACTCCATGCCCAGTCTGTTTCAGGTATAATCATGCCCTTACCATGTTTGGTGATGTGTTGCTAAGTGAGTCTGCTGTGCTTTTGCATGAACCGGCATTGACCTCCTCCTTACCCAGGATGGAATACCCCACCTCTGGCTGAGGTGCAGTGCCTCTGTGGTGACTGAAGCCTCAGGGGAGCCACAAAAACAGTAGATGATCAGCAGATATTTACCCAAGCACGGCTGTAGCACCAGATCAGTGACTGCGACGCCTATTCCGACGCACGCCATTTGGCACTACCTTCATACCCGTTGGGTGGGCGTCACAGTCACTGACCTGGTGCTACAGCCGTGCTTGGGTAAATATCTGTTGATCATCTACTGTTTTTATGTGCTGTCCCTAGTATATTGTTGTTATCTGTTATCAGCCATTCCGTACCTCCCCTGTTCCTTTAAGTGGCTCTTTCTTTTTGGACTGAGGTTTATTCCCTCTGTCTGCCTGACTACCACTGTGTGCTCTGATATTTAGGCGGGCTTTGCACACTACGACATCGCAGGTGCGATGTCGGTGGCGTCAAATTGAAAGTGACGCACATCCGGCATCGCATGCGACATCGTAGTGTGTAAAGCCTAGATGATATGATTAACAAGCGGAAAATCGTTGTAATCGTATCATCGGTGCAGCGTCGGCGTAATCCATCTCCGCCCCTCCGCCGCTATTGGCCGCCTGCCGTGTGACGTCGCTATGGCGCCGCACGACCCGCCCCCTTAGGAAGGAGGCGGGTCGCCGGCCAGAGCGATGGTCGCAGGGCAGGTGAGTGCATGTGAAGCTGGCGTAGCGATAATTTTGGCTACGCCAGCTATCACATGATATCGTACCTGCGACGGGGGCGGGGACTATCGCGTGCGACATCGCAGCATCGGTTTGCGATGTCACAACATGCAAAGCCCGCCTTATACTTATATAATTTCAGGTATTATAGCTACCTTATTGGGGTCTATGTCCTCTATTGGCACCATATATTGTGGTATTAATCCTATATGCGGGTACTAAACTTTTCTTGATTTTTGGTACTTTGGCTCTTGTTATGCAGTCAATTTGGCGTTGCGATTTTTTTCCTTTCTGATGCACCCTGGCATATGCATAATGTTTTCTATAACTACAGTATTCATATAACCATGCACATATCCTCCATTACATTGGGTATACTACCCTTTTCTGCACATGACACTTTATTCAGATATTTATAAGATTTTTATCATGTATCTATCTATTAGCCTTTGTTCTGTTGGATGCGGTTAATAATCATGCACTTTGCTTTTATTGTGATTACAGACACTGCACCTGTTTATCATGTAATTAACGGGTCTTTGAATCCATACACGGTTCTGTGACGCCCCGTTTTTCCAGCCCATTGGTTTGTCTCATACATATTTATTAAAGATATCATACATTTTTTGATCTTTTTATTCTGTTTTTCTTTCTTTGGTCTCCTGTGAAAAAAAATTGTAGCATGCTGGAATTTGCTGCTCAATTCAGATGGCATGCATTCATTTAATTCTACGAGTGCATCAAAATCATGGGACAGCACTCCGATTACATCACAGTACAGTCTGATTTTTGCAGGTTTACAGAATGGAGAGGATGGAGAAATTTAGTTCTTTATCTTCCCTCCACAGTGTGCTATGATTTCCCCCATCCCACAGAATCAGATCACACAAAGCTGACGCTCAGATCAGACGCTGATCACAGTTTGATCCGATTGTCATTTGCATAATTAATTCAGTTCTCTCACAAAAGAAAATTTACAGTCACGTGACCCCAACCTAAGGGTTAATATCTATTGAGATGAACAATCTTCATGTTTTGCTACTGAGCTCCAAATCATCCACTTGTAATTTTAAAAAATAAACATCTGGCTGTTGTAAATGTCACTAGATTGAGCTTAGAAGAATATTGCCTACTTATTGAGTTCAAGTGTTCTTTCTCTAATGGCAACTAAGTACAGGCAGCCAAGTGAGAATTGTATTATATAACGTTAGTGTATATATTAAAGAAATAGATAAATTCAATGGAAGCAACTGTCTGCACTATCATATGTAACTACAAAAGTAAAAATCTACTTCTGGAGTTCATTTGTTTTGGTGGAAATTAATATTCTTGCTGTCCCACTCACAGCAGTCCAGGTTTGGTTCCCTAAGACTGACACAAATAGGCATAAAATAGGTGTTCAAAACATTACATCACTTATTGGAGTTTAACTATTTGATAGGTTTTGTGTTTTTTCTGGAAAAGAAGCTGAGTCCGGACCATTGGTGGATTCAGTGGTCTCCCATTCAGGATGAGCTGAGAGAGCTGCTGCTCAGCTTTGCCATTGATACCGGTGCCTAGCCAGGACACGTGATATCCAGGCTCTTGCTGGAGGTTTTGTTCCTAGCAGCATAGGGAATGCTGTAGCACATGCGCAGTAGAGGGAAACAAGGCTTCCAAAGTTGAAGTGCGAAATTCACGGCAATGATCATATCCGTGACGTGGTGGACAGTGATTGGTGGTCTAGCGTCAGCAGACCTGATGACGTGGCGCCGCCTTATTGGCTTGCGGGTGACGTCACCGATGACACGGCTACGGGGGTGGCTTAGCCTTTAAATAGCGTGGGCGCGAGTATGGTGGCATGCTCTGATCATTCTATACTGTTGGTTCATGTGTGTGGACGCCCACCATCTTGGCCCCACGTGCACACCCGCTATTGTAGATTCCTGCCATTTCGCAACCTGTAGTCCTGTGAGAGGGTTACTCTGCAACTAATGCAGGTCGCTTAGGTAGGTGCTGTGCTCTCCGCTACCTGTTGTACTGTGAGAGGGTTACTCCGCAAAAGGAACAGGTAGCTTAGGCAGGAACTTTGCGTGATTGCAGTCTGGCTCCGGCAACAGGGTTAATCCGCACCGTAAAGCAGACTGCTAGGCAGGTACCACACACACCGCTAGCCGGATAGTGAGAGCATTACTCCATTCTCCGTCAGTTACCTAAGTGGGAGCGTTTTCTGCACGGTGTGCATTCACCTTCAGTTAGTTTTTTTCCTTTAGTGCATAGCTTCTGTGGAAGCTAACAGAGATTACGGCGACTTAGTTTTATTTGCATAATCCCTGTGACGTTAACAGGGGTTAACGCCATTTTTCCTACACTCCTGTTTGGTGTAACACTGGTAGTGCTAGTGCTACACTATTATTATTTTAGTTATTATTATCTGCCTTGCCCTTTGGGTTGTTTAGCAGCAGCATATCTCGCTGCACCGTGGACCCCAGGCTACGTTTGCAAATTCCATTATATATTATTTGCACAGTCAGCCCCCATTTTTAAGAAATTTCAATTAGTTAATGGGAAGTCTTCAAATACATGCAGTTTGCCATTTCAATAAATGTGCTCCACTCCTGATAACACCATTTATACGTCTTAAATAATTTTAAAAGAGAAAAAGATGTTGGAAAGTTTTCTAATGCCTTAGGCTACTTTCACACTTGCGTCGTTTGGCATCCATCACAATGCGTTGTGTGACGCATGTGACGGATGGGTTGTAAATAGTGTGAAAATAAAGTCAACGGATTCCTGTGAAATAACGCGTTGCATTAGTTTTCTTTAGCCGAGAGAGAGAGCCCCATCATCACCGCACACACCGGTACTACCACCCCCATCATCACCACACACACACCGGCACTATCGCCCCTTTCATCATCGCACATACCGGCATTACCGCACCCATCATCACTGCCACACACCGACACTACCGCCCCCATCATCACTGCACATACCCCGGCACTACTGCACCAATCATCACTGCATAAACCGGCACTATCGCACCCATCATCACTGCACACACACCGGCACTACCGCACCCATCATCACCGCACACACACCGGCACTACCGATCCCCTCATCACCAAACACACGCAGACACTACTGCACCCATCATCACCACACACACACCGGCACTACCGCCCCCCTCATCACCGCACACACTCAGGCACTTCCGCCCCCATCATCACCACACACGCCGGCACTACCGCACCCATCATCACCGCACACACGTAGGCACTACCGCACCCATCATCACGGTTCCCACCAGCACTACCTCAGTGATGTCCCCGTTGACAGCGCGATTCACTTCAGTTGCTGCATGGAGCGGCCTGTGTGTTCTACGGCCACTCCTGTCAGCTTCATGTAGTAGAGCTTGATGCATCGCGGGACCTCGTGAGGATTACGCCGCACCTGGAGGGGTATTTGGGGATTAATAAAGTGGTGGAAGAGGGTGTTTTTTTGTCTTTTATTCCAAATAAAGTATTTTTTTGGGTGTATGTGTTTATTTACTTCACTTACAGGTTGATCATTGGGGGTGTCTTATAGACGCCTGCCATGATTAACCTAGGACTTAGTGGCAGCTATGTGCTGCCATTAACTCCTTATTACCCTGATTGCCACCGCAGCAGGGCAATTCGGGATGAGCCGGGTAGAGTCCCGGGACTGTCGCATCTAATGGATGCGGCAATTCCGGGCGGCTGCTGGCTGATATTTTTAGGCTGGGGGGCTCCCCATAATATGGGGCTCCCCATCCTGAGAATACCAGCCTTCAGCCGTGTGGCTTTACCTTGGCTGGTATCAAAATTGGGGGGGACCGCACGCCGTTTTTTTATTATTTATTTATTGTACTGCACCATATAGACACGTCCACTGGTGGCTGTGATTGGTTGCAGTGAGACAGCTGTCACTCAGCGTGGGGGTGTGTCTGACTGCAACCAATCATAGGCGCCGGTCGGCGGGGGAAGTAGGCAATACGAGATGGAATAATGAGCGGCTGGAATTTTCAAAAGAGGAAAAGCCACTGGAGCTTTGTGACAGCTGTGCAGAGCTGCGCCGGTGACCGGTCAGTGATAGGTGAGTATGAAAGAGGGGGGAGAGGGAGAGACAGAAAGACAGAGATAGAGACCGAGAGAGAGAGACCGACCGACCGACAGACAGAGAGACCGACAGACAGAGAAAAACTTACCGACCGACCAAGAGAGAGAGAGAGAGACCAGGAGCAATTTTAAACGATTGAGAACGTTCTGCTGGACATGCTGAGCATGCTCAGTAGAACAAGACAGAATCCTGCACTGGAATCCGTCACAAAATGCATGGCGACGGAATCCAGCACCATAGACATTCATTATGCCTCTTAACGAATTCCGATGGAATCCTGTGAAGTGTAATTTTTGACAGCAACAAAAAACGATACATTCAGCGTTCCTTCCGCCCAACGGGCACTGACGGTCACCACCAAAACAACTGATGCGCCGCGGGGCGGATGCAATGCAAAGCTACCTGTTGAAATCCGCCCTTAATAGAAGCCTATGAGGAATAATCAGCTTCCTGCAACGGTTACCGTAATTCCTCAAGGCGGCAATTGCAATGGATGCCGCACAACGCAACTGTGAAAGTACCTTTACCAAATGCGTTATTAGTTGACCTTCTCCCTCATGATCAAATGAGAAAAATCATTTGAACAAGGATTCTAAGTTCTTCTGCTGCTCAACTCACCTGGAATCCACCAGAACAATGTGTGGTACTTCATCCGATCTAGGCTCTCCACTGCTTTATTCAAAAAGATATTAGTGGATCGAGCTGTAGAGGATCATGTTTGAGTATAATCTACTAAAATTTGTGGTTTGACTTAAATTTGAATATTTTGAGATCTAAATAATGGTTTGCAAAGAAAAAATTGGTACGTGCAATTTCCCACTAAGAGAAATAGATTCAGCTCCCCTTCGCCATGGAGTACAGGATCCAGCCTTGCCATGGCTCCAAACAATCCAAAAATTCAAATGAATGTCTAGATCCAGCTCTATACATGTGAAGTCTCTTTATTTCAAGTCAAATACAGTGCATTAAGAAGTGGAAAGCGCATGAGCAGCGCTATCAACGCGCTTCAAGTGCATTTAGCACTATTAGTCCTGATCATGACTAATAGTGCTAAATGCTCTTGAAGCGCGTAGACTGCGCTGCTCCTCTGCTATTCACTGCTTGATGTGTCGCGGGCGGAGGAGGGGACGCTGCACTCTCCCACTGCTCGGGTCCGGCCGCTGCTGCTGCGGCTGCTGCTCGGTGGTGGCTCGATCGGTGAGCCGGATCC
The DNA here is from genome assembly GCF_048569485.1 of Anomaloglossus baeobatrachus. Lineage (NCBI taxonomy): Eukaryota > Metazoa > Chordata > Amphibia > Anura > Aromobatidae > Anomaloglossus > Anomaloglossus baeobatrachus. Next base: position 610,335,602 of record NC_134355.1, read on the forward strand.
CGGGGACTCGAGCGGCGTTCCTCGTCCGTGAGTGAAAAGGGTGGGGATTGATTGTGGGGATTTGATATTGTCCGTGACGCCACCCACGATTGTGGTGAGATTGGTGACACCACCGCTGCTCTGGACGGGGATCCTGGGAGCGATGACAGGGAGCAGCCTGGATGTTAGTTCTCCCCTCCGTGGGTAGGGGGATGGTTGTCCCAGGCCCGGTGATGGGGTAGGGATGGATTGCAGGCGGGTTACGGGGCCTGGCGAGGTGCAGGGTCGCGGGGACAGCACTGTGCCGCACGGCACGGTGATACTCACTCAGCCAATGATGTACACAGAGTCTCCGGTAAAACAAACGGCTGGATGGACGTGTCCCACAGAAGGCTGCGGTGTTTCTCCTCCCGGCAGATTGATGAGGTGACTGCCTTTCCCTGCACCTGTGTAGTGTGTACGGTTCCAATGGGTTCCCACCGGTAACCCGCTCCCCAGCTTGGATGGGTGCTGAAGGAGCCCCTTTTGCCCGCAGGCTCTGGCCCTGGGAACTTTAGCCTTGGCGGTGACTTTGTTTCCCTCTCTCGGTTGGACGGTTGCCTTCTGTCGGGACTTGGCTGCTGGGAAACCCAGGAGGTTCCCTTCGCTAATGGATTTGACAAATTCACGGTGACTCCTAGCCTTGTCGGGGTCCGTAAGCCACTGCCAGATGGTGCTGGCTTCTCTTTGCGTACCGGTCCGGCTAGCTCCAATAGGCCTCTCCTGCAGACGGTCACCACCGTCTGCCAACCTTGCTGATCCGTCCGGGCCACACACCCGGACCAACTTCAGGCTACTTAACTGCTACTTCCCTCCTTCCACTTTCACTTCCAAAACTCTCTCTCTGCTTTTCCCGCCTCCAGGACTGTGTACTCCTTGGTGGGCGGGACCAACTGCCTGGCCCACCCCCTGGTGTGAACATCAGCCCCTGGAGGAAGGCAACAAGGGTTTTTGTCTGACTTCGGTGTGCCTGACCGGGAGTGTGGGGTGTGTGGGTGTTGTGCTTGTGACGTCCTGGCTTGCCCAGGGCACCACAGATGCACTGTATTTGACTTGAAATAAAGAGACTTTGCATGTACAGAGCAGGATATAGACATTCATTTGAATTTTTTACCATTTCCCACACTGTAGGAGCATCAAAGAGTGGATGAACATGATTTTGTGTTGACGTGGATTATCTAGAGGATTATCATACCGTATACAGTGGTGGTTAGTATCTCCACCACCACAAATCAGCGGTTTCTACTTGAGAACAGTTTGTACGGCAGAGACGTTATCCATCTCCAGAATCACTGGGTAAGTCTTTACACCTAACATGGCGTATTGGAAACTATGTTTTCTACATATTCAATATGTTCTCTTTGCAAATATGTGTCCTTTTTTTCACATTTAATTTAAGATACTAATTGTTATTAGCTTATAGCTTATAGCTTATTTACAGTAATGCTGATTATCCATGTCGGTAATTGTTAAAAGTTTTCTATTACAATAAAAATAATGTCTCTAGAAATAATAATTTATTAAATTATACATATCCATGACATGATGAGATTGGGAGTATATTGTTGATTGCTGGAGGTCCAATCATTAGGATCCCCAGCATTCCCGACATTGTGGCTTTAGAACCCCAAGATGTGTGATCTCAACTCCATTTGTTGTCTATGGGACTGCACTCAGCTGGCCCCATAGGCAATGAATGGATCAGAGGCCGCACAGCTGCTCCCTTTCGGACACGGATGCATAACCCTATTCTCGGGGTTCTATATCCCTGATGTCAGGATTGCTGGAAGATCCAACCATTTGACTCTCGATGAACAGCAAGTTTCCATCAACAAGGGACAACTTATATTTTTGGGGGAAACATTCTTTAATGGTGAAATAACTTTATAATACTAAAAATGATTATGTTTCAGCATCAGCTAAGGTCCTGTGTTTTCCCTGAATATTAGACATCTATGACAAATGCATTACTATCTAACGTCTTTCCTCTAATAAATCTTGTACCCCTGTATCAGATTGTTTCACACAGGCTCCTATTCTCATTTTTGTACTTAGTTTGTGTGCTTCTTTCAAATATTGAGACATTAGAAATACAAGATAATATTGTTTACTAAAAAAAACAAAAGTAAATACTTTAGGAAAGTCATTTTCTTGCTAACATATATATTTTTTGCTTTTGTAATAATTCATATTGATTTATTCTTTACTTTCGATATTGCTTTCCCCAATGCAATCGGGTTAACTGTATAAGGGTCAAAAGTTTAACCAAGTCACTCACGTCTTTCATTTTGCAATGTCGATTGTAACATGTAAGTGGTTAAAGAAACAGTACTCTAAATGTTCAGCAATCACAATAAAGGGAATGCATTGCATTAATGAAAATGGGCACAGATTGGATTCCAATCCAGGCTGAGCAGAAGTGGCGCGCCATAATTGTGAGCGTAGCCGAACCTGAGCAGATGAAGCAGGCTGAAAATACATCTCTATACAAAGACCAGAACTGATATTACTGCCATATACATACCTGCCAACCGTGCCGGATTCTGCAGGACTGCCCCGATTTTAGAGGTGTGTCCCACAGTCCCGCTGCTCACAGCTAATGTGATGGCTCCTCCACTCAGTGCAGTGAATAAATTAAATTAAATTCTCATTGTGTCTAGATTATCAGGGAAGCCAGGACTCGAACCCGTGAAGCGTGAGCTCATTGTTCCATAGGCAGTAGCTCTACCACTGAGCCACTGCCTGTATTGAAAAACATAGGAAGATTTGGTAATCTTTGCAGGTGAGAAACCAGAAGCAGATTATTCAGCTGCAAAGATGGATGGAGGGAGGGATGGAGGGATGGAGGGAGGGAGGGAGGGATGGAGGGAGGGAGGGAGGGAGGGAGGGAGGGAGGGAGGGAGGGAGGGAGGGAGGGATGGATGATAGAGGGATGGATGGATGATAGAGGGATGGATGGATGACAGAGGGATATATAGATACATGATAGATAATAGATAGACATATAGATAGATGGATAGATACATGATGCATGATAGATAGATAATAGATAGAATCATAGATAGATAGATGGATAGATAGATGGATAGAGGGATAGAGGGGGATAGATAGATAGATAGATAGATAGATAGGTAGATAGATAGAATCATAGATAGATATAGATGGATAGATAGACAGACAGTGAGACACATAGATAGATAGATAGATAGATAGATAGATACATGGATAGATAGATAGATAGATAGATAGATAGATAGATAGATAGATAGATAGATATGTGTTTTTCCATCTTACCCAGACCGACATGACAACTTCTTCCAGTCACGACTCATCTTCAGAGATTACAACAAAGACACATCTGACATCTCACATTTCCAGCCCCATTCCCATCTATTCCCAACCTGCACATCCTCCTCATCATGTCATATATCACCCTATTACGGCACCTGCTGTGTGGTACAATAATATTGCTCCTCTTAATGAAAATAGTGGCCACATTTTACCCCAAGAAAGTAATTATTCCCCATATGTGCGCTCCTTTGAGTCATAATACCCTAAGTGCCCCTATGACAATAATGCTTCTAAAGTGCCACTTAACATTTAGTAATGTCCTCTAAGTCCATCCATTTATAGTAATAATGTCCTCTAAGCCCCCATGTACAGCTCCTCTATACACAGTATAAAGGACCCATAGCTCCCCTATACACAGCATGATGGATCTACAGCTCCCCTATAAACAGTATGATGGGCCCACAGCTCCTTTATACACAGTATGGTGGGACCACAGCTCCCCTATACACAGTATGATGGTCCCCACAGCTCTTTTATACACAGTATAATGGGCCCACACTTCCCTTATACATAGTATACTGTAATAGGTCCACATCTCCCCTATACTCAGTATAGGCCCCCACAACCTCTCTATACATAGTAAGGTGATCACAAAGCTCCCTTATACACAGTATAGTGGACCCACAGCTCGGCTAAACTTAGTATGATGGGTCATACAGTAGTCCTCACACTGTAAAATACACTGTGTTCCAAATTATTATGCAAAAAATATTTTTTCATATTTTCCTAAATTAACTTTATGAATTGCAGTCATTGTTATATTCGAGTCATCTACTATTCGAGTATAATTGAAATGTTTTTGATCAAACTGCCTATGATAACAGTATATTTTTAAAAAATAATAAACACTCAAAATGCACTCAAAATGCATGTTCCAAATTATTATGCACAACAGAGTTTTCAACCTTTTTATTTTTATTTTGAAAAAGAAAATGGTCAATTGTGAAATTATAAGTGTGGCGCCCTGGCCTAGCCAGGTCGTCACAAATAACACACAAACACCCCCACCCCCATTAGACAGGGACACCAGCCAAACAAAAACCCTTGTTGCCTCCCTCCAGTGTCTGATGTCCACACCAGGTGGGGCGGAGCCAAGCGGTTGGCCCCACCCACCGAGGAGTTCACAGGCCTGGAGGCAGGAAAAGTGACAGAACAGTTGAGGAAGTGAGAGGAGTGAACACTTGGGTGTCTGGGTTTGTGGCCCAGGCACTGACAGCAAGGTTGGCAGACGGTGGTGGCCGTCTGCAGGAGTGGTGGAGCAACGCGGAACCGTAGGACCGGGGACGGGCGACGGCCCGCTGGTACCGACCGGGGAGCGAAGTGAAGCCAGCACACACAGGCAGGGCCATCGGACCCAGACCAGACTTGGAGCCGCCGACAATAGTCAGATCCGAATGTGACTGGAACCCCAGGGGTTTCACAACAGCAAAAGTCCAGATTGAAGGCAACAGCCCACACCGTGAGGGTATACAGCTACCGCCTAAGGCTAGAGACCCAAGGGCCAGCGTCTGCGGGCAAATGGGCTCCTCCGGTACCCATACACTGGGGAGCGGACTACCATTGGGAATCCATAGTAGTCAGAAAGAAAACATCAAGGTGCAGGGAAAGACAGCCACCATCACCTGTCCGGGGAGAAACACAGCAGCCGGCTGCGGGACCCGTCCATCCAGCCGTTTGGTTTACCAAGGACTTTGTACCTTTCTTGCTGAGAAAGTACACCCGTGCCATCCGGCACCGCGCCGCGCTGTTCCTGCAACCCTGCACCTCACCGACCCTGCCTCCCCATCACCACATCATCGGGCCCCGGGACCACCGACCCCTACCCACGGAGGGGGAAAACAACATCCCAGCTGCTCCTTACCATCGCTCCCGGGATCCCCGTCATCAGCAGCGGTGGTGCCTATCTTCACCACGTCCTGTGGGTGGCGTCACGGACTAAATCCCCCAAACCAACCACCCCTTTCACTCACGGGTGAGGAGCGCCGCTCGAGTCTCCAGATCCGGCCCACCGAGCAGCCGCAGCAGCGCAGGACCCGAGCGTTAGCGAGAGCGCAGCAGCGACGGCGTCCTCCCCGCCCACGACATAAGCATTATCAGCTTATTACAAAATGAAATCAAACAGTTTTCAAGTCAAAACTTAATTCTAGGTGATGTTACATTTGCACATAGGACCCCTTGTTCGAAAGAAGCTTCTGAACTCCCTCGTCCATTGAATTTGTCAGTTTTTGGATGGTTTGTGCTTCAATAGTTTTGCATGTGGACAGAATACCCTCCCAGAGCTTTTGCTTAGATGTGACCTGCCTCCCGCCATCATAGACACTCCTTTTGATGATGCTCCAGAGGTTCTCAATGAGGTTGAGGTCAGGGGAAGATGGTGGCCACACCATAAGTTTGTCCTCTTTTATGCCCATAGCAGCCAGAGATGCATATGTGTTATTTGCAGCATGAGACGGTGCATTATCATGCATGAAAATGATCTTACTGCGGAATGCACGGTTTTTCTCCTCAACCATGGCAGGAAGTGCTGTTTTAGAAACTCCACATAGATTATAGAGTTCAGCTTTACCCCTTCAGGGATCCTAAAGGAGCCGACAATCTCTCTCCCCATGATTCCAGCCCAAAACATTACTCCACCTCCTCCTTGTTGGCGCCTTAGCCATGTTTTCATGGGGTGTCCATCAACCAGCCATCCTCCACTCCATCCATCTGGACCATCGAGTGTTGCACAACACTCATCGGTGAACAAAACAGTTTGGAAGTCAGTCTTCATGTATCGTTTGGCCCACTTTAGCCGTTTCTGCTTGTGTGCAGTGGATAGAGGTGGTCGACAGGATGGCTTATGCACTGCTGCAAACCTCTGAAGGACCCTGCATCTTGTTGTTCGGGGGACGTTGGAGGCACCAGCAGCTTCAAAAACTTGTCTGCTGCAATGACAAGGCATTTTAGCAGATGCTCTTTTAACCTGACGCAATTGCCTGTTGGAAAGAGTCCTCAATTTCTCCTTATCAGCACGCACACGTGTGAGCTGTGAATGAGCTACATACTTCTTGATTGTGCGATGATCACGATGAAGTGTCTTGCCAATGTTGATTGTAGTCATGCCTTGACCTAAATACTCCACAATTTGTTGTTTCTCAGCAGCCGACACATCCTTTTTCTTTCCCATTTTGGCAAAAAACGTAGGCTGCTTAATAATGTGGAACATCCTTCTTAAGTAGTCTTGCCTTTTTTTGGACACACCTGCCAAACTAATTTGCAAAGGTATCTGCAATTGCTTTCAGTGATATAAAGAGCCCTGACACACGTCACCAGCAATGAGTTTACATGACAAACAAAAAATTTCTGACCTTATCACTCCTAAACTCTTTTTGCATAATAATTTGGAACACAGTGTAAGCCCACAGCTCCCCTACACACAGTATGTTGTCAACACTGCTGCCTCAATACACAGTATAATGACCTCCACCATAGTCATCATACTGTATAATGGTCCTCATTTTAGCTCACTTACTCTATAATTGCTCCCACAGTGTATGATAGAACCCCCTCAGTAGCTACTAAACTGTATAGAGGCTCCACACTCTATGATGGCCCCCACACTGTATGACAACCTCTGCAATAGACCCCAAACTGTATAATGGCCCCCACATTATCTCCTACACTGTAAAATCACTCTTACAATAGCTCCTTCAGTAATTCCTACAGTTTTATGGTCTTCCATAATAGCTACCACACTATAGAATGGCCCCAACAGTAGTTACCACACTTTATGTGGGCCATCACAGTAGGCAACAAACTATAATGAATTACACATTATTTTTCATGCTCTATAATTGCCCCCACAGTAGACCCTAAAATGTATAATGGTACCCATATTAGCTGCAACACTATATAATGGCCCTAAATTAGCTGCAGCATTATATAATGGTCCCCACACTAGTACCCAAACGGTACAATAGCCCCACATTTTGAAAGTCCCCCATAGTAGCCCCTACAATTTATGCGGGGCTCCCTTTCCAATTGTTCATGATGTTCCCATGTCACATCACAAGTTTTAGTTAACATTAAAAAAATATCATGTACTCACTTAAACCAGGACTCTGACGAGTCCCGCAAAGCACCAATGCATGCATAGAATTTCAGAGGACCAGCCTGGCGTGTTGACGTCATTGCGCTGGGACTCAGACGTCCTGCGCTTATGCCGTCACTCCAGCCACTGCATCATCCTGCGATTCTGTAGACCATAGGCTTAAAGCAACCTGCAGTCTAAAGAATGGAGAGCTGTAGTTTAGGGAAATCTTGTCTCTCCAATCTACTGCAGATCTTATTTATATCAGTGAGGTGCGCACGCTGATATAGTTAAAGGTGGCGTAACTCCAGGTAAGCCCATCTGAGTGCGGGGCCCAGTACAATCGCACCCTTTTCTATATTACTGAGGCTGAGGGAAAGGAAAAGTCCAACAAACAGCCAAATAATTAGTATGTTATGTAGAAATCTGCAAATATATTTGAGAGGAACTGAATTCTACCAGAATACTACAAAATCTGCATTCGCCAAAATATGGATTTTTTTTTCCCCATAATTTGGTTACTCACAGATTCATCAAAATAACAGCTGCTGTGCACAATTTTTCAAAACTGTAAAAAAGCCATCAAAAGGTTACCAAAAAAATACTGTGTGAAACATAGCATTCTCCATAGATGATGGTCACAGCTCCTGATGGGCGAGTTTGCTCACCAAAGCTCATTACTTGATTGAACCTTGAACAATAAAAATGCTTGAGTTTCTCCTTGACTTCCATTATATTCAGTACTCAAGTCGTGTCAAAGCAACCCAATGCTTGATCGAGAAAAGAGCAGCGTGAGCAAGCTCAACCCATCACAAGTTTCAACCCATCCAATCCATACAGACAAAGAAATTAAACCGTAGCTGTCCAAAAATATAGAGATGTGTAATCATGAGAAATGACATAAGGAAAAAGTATTGAACACTCATACTGAAATTTATACTTCAAATAAAAGCCTTTGCTGGTGATGACTGCTTCAAGATACTTCCTGTATGAAGAACCTAATTACCTGCATTGTTCAGGCTTGATTTTGGCCCATTCTTTCACGCAAACATTCTTCAAATCCTGAAGGTTCTCTAGGCTCCTTTCATAAACTCTGAGCTGCAGTTTCTCCCAGAGGCATCACTAGGCACTTAGATCTAGGGCCCTACCTAGTTAGATTTTTGTTTTAAATTTAAACAACTTTATTATCTGTACAGGCACCCACACACAGGATATGCCTGACACAGCCCTTCATGGTGCAGCTGTGTGGTTTACTTTGTACCTCCTCCTCTTCGGTGCTAGCTACATAGAAGAATTCATCTATTCATGTGCAGAGCAATTACACAGCATCATTAAATTAGCAGAGGAAGGAAGTGGGCAGGGCTAAGACTATGTGGGACCACAAGGTTGCCAGGCTTGAGGAGAGGGGAGAGAAGTGCAGCTTTTCCCATATGTGGCTGCTGTATATATATATATATATATATATATATATATATATATATGTAAAGCTGAGCGTATGTATGTATGTACAGTACAGACCAAACGTTTGGACACACCTTCTCATTCAAAGAGTTTTCTTTATTTTCAGGACTCTACTCTAGAAGGCATCAAAACTATGAATAAAAACATGTGGAATGAAATACTTAAAAAAGAGTGTAACAACTGAAAATATGTCTTATATTATAGGTTCTTCAAAGTAGCCACCTTTTGCTTTCATTACTACTTTGCAAACTCTTGGCATTCTCTTGATGAGCTTCAAGAGGTAGTCACCGGAAATGGTTTTCCAACAGTCTTGAAGGAGTTCCCAGAGATGCTTAGCACTTGTTGGCCCTTTTTCCTTCACTCTACGGTCCAGCTCACCCCAAACCATCTAGATTGGGTTCAGGTCTGGTGACTGTGGAGGCCAGGTCATCTGGCGTAGCACCCCATCACTCTCCTTCTTAGTCAAATAGTACTTACACAGACTGGAGGTGTGTTTGGGGTCATTGTCCTGTTGAAAAATAAATGATGGTCCAACTAAACACAAACTGGAATGGAATAGCATGCCGCTGCAAGATGCTGTGGTAGCCATGCTGGTTCTGTATGCCTTCAATTTTGAATAAATCCCCAACAGTGTCACCAGCAAAGCACCCCTACACCATCACACCTCCTCCTCCATGCTTCACGGTGGGAACCAGCCATGTAGAGTCCATTCGTTCACCTTTTCTACAAAGACACGGTGGTTGGATCTAAAGATCTCAAATTTGGACTCATCAGACCAAAGCACAGATTTCCACTGGTCTAATGTCCATTCCTTGTGTTCTTTAGCCCAAACAAGTTTCTTCTGCTTGTTGCCTGTCCTTAGCAGTGGTTTCCTAGCAGCTATTTTACCATGAAGGCCTGCTGCACAAAGTCTCCTCTTAACAGTTATTCTAGAGATGAGAAGGTGTGTTCAAACTTTTGGTCTGTACTGTATGTATGTGTGTCCACTAAAGGAATCCGCACCGCCTCATGTACAATCACAAAATTTTGTACAGACAACCCATTTGGCTCAGGGAGCATAGTAGATTATGTTTTTAGGGGAAATTTTAACCCTACACTTTACAGTTATTCACCAAAAAACCTGCCTCCATTAAAGTCAATGAAGCAGGGAGCCACAATGCAGCCAGAACTTCAAAGGAATGTTGCTGTGTCACAATGCAGCCAGGGAAAGAGACCGACAGACTGAGACAGACAAAGAGACAGGGAAAGAGACAGACAGAGAAAGAGACAGACAGGGAAAGAGGCAGACAGGAAAAGAGATAGACAGGGAAAGATATGGACAGACAGCGACAATTAGACAAAGAGACAAACAAAGAGACAGAGACAAAGAGACAGAGATACACAGATAGATACAGACAAAGAGAAAGACAGGGAAAGAGACAGACAGGGAAAGAGTCAGACAGGAAAAGAGAGAGAGACGGACTGGGAAAAAGAGAGACACAAGGGAAGAGACAGACAGAGAGATAGAAAGAGAGATAGACAGGGAAACAGAGACAGAAAGAAAAAGACAGACAGAGAGGGAGACAGAGACTGGTCGAGAGACAGAGTTACTGTCCCTTACAAAGCCGCATACTACTATATATATATATATATATATATATATATACATATGTATATGTGTATATGTACAGTTGAAATCAGAAGTTTACATACACTATCTAAAAAGACACAAAGACACATCAGCATGTTTTTCTCACTAACTGACATGAAATCAGAATAAACCTTTCCCGTTTTAGGTCAATTAGGAACCAAAATTATTTATATTCGTCAAATGCCAAAATAATTAAGCAGAGATAATGTTTTAAAGAATTTTTATTACTTTCTGGAAAGTAAAAAGTTTACATACATTTCATTAGTATTTGGTGCCATTGCCCATAAACTGTATATGGGTCAAAGGTTTTGAATCTCCTTCCAAAGCTTCTCACAATAGTTAATAGAATTTTGGGCTTATTCCTCCTGACAGAACTGGTGTAACTGAGCCATGTTTGTAGATCGCTTTGCTTGCTCAGGCCTTTTCAGCTTTGCCCATAAATTTTCAATAGGATTTAGGCTATGTGCGCACGTGTGCGTAATTCATGCAGTTACGCTGCGCTTTGTAGCGCAGCGTAACTGCATGCGTCCTGCGTCCCCTGCACAGTCTATGGAGATTGTGCAGGGGCCGTGCGCACGTGGCGTTTTAGAGCGCTGCATTTTAAGAAGTGACATATCACTTCTTCCGTACGCTTTGCCAGCAGCTCCTGCTCTGTCTATGGCAGGAGCTGCAGGCAGAGCGCATGGAATCGGCTTCTTTTTTTTTTCACTACGGACATTTCTGCAGCGATTTAGAGTGCACATGTGCTCTTCAGATCGCTGCAGAAATTTCTGCAGTGACTGTACGCAACGTGCGCACATAGCCTAAGAATAGGGTTTTGTGAAGGCCACTCCAAAATATTGACTTTGTTATCCTTAAGTCACTTTATAACGAGTTTGGCAGTATGGTTTGGGTTATTGTCCATTTGCAAGACTCATTTCCACCCAAGCTTTAAGTTCCTGGCTGATGTCTTGACTGATGTTTCTTCAGTATTGCCACATAATCTTCTTTCCTCATGATACCATCTATTTTGTGAATTGCACCAGTCCCTCCTGCAGCAAAACAACCTCACAACATGATGCTGCCACCCCAGTGTTTCACAGTTGGTGTAGTGTTCTTAGGCTTTAAAGCTTCTCCCTTCTTTCTCCAAACGTAATGATGGTCATTATGGCCAAACACTTAAATTTTAGTTTCGTCAGACCACAGGACATGTCTCCAAAAATAAAGGTCTTTGTTCCTGTGTGCATTTGCAAACATTAATCTGTCTTTTTATGTTTCTTTAAAGGGAACCTGTCATCAGAAATTTCGCCCAAAAGCTAAAAGCTTCCCCCTCTGCAGCTCCTGGGCTGCATTCCAAGAAGGTCCCTGTTATTATTGTGCCCCATGTGAGACCAAAATAAAGCCTTTATAAAGTTCTACCTTTTTGTATGCAGCTTCTGTAAATGTGTCACGGGGGCGGGCTCTCTGCCGTCCGTTATTCTGCCTCCTGGTCCTGTATGCCGCCCCCATCGCTCCTTTCCATATCTGATGCACCGCCCACTGCTCCAGCCATCCCCGCGCATGCCCAGTGCCAGTTGTAGTGACATCACTTGCCTGTGGGATTTCACGATAACATTGCAGTCAATGGAGTGAAATCCCGCAGGGACCTGTGGAAGAGAAGTGACATGCAATTGTTTTTGCTGCGGGAATCCCGCAGCAAAACATGCAGCTGTCAAATTCCGCATAGTGCGCACAGCATTTTTTTTCCCATAGGTTTTGCTGGTGAATCACTGCAGAGATGTTATGAACATTTTCTGCAGCGAAACATGCAGCAAAACCGCAGAAAATCCGCGGGAAAAAACGGTAAGTTCGCACAGGGCCTTATAATTGTTTGTATAGATGAACAAGGCAACTTCAGGAATCTGGATATTGCACCCAAGGATGAACCAGACTTGTGCAAGTCCACATTCTCTTCCTGAGATCTTGGCTGATTTATTTTGACTTTCCCATTATGCTTCACAAAGAAGCAGTGTGTTTCAGGTGTGCATTAAAATGCATCCATAGGTTTGTCTCTAACTCAGATGTTGCCAGTAAATTTATCAGAAGCTTCCAAAGACATGACATCATCATATGGGCTGTCCCATATTGTTTAAAGGCATAGTACTCTTAGGGGTACTTTGCACGCTGCGACATCGCTAGCCGATTGTAGCAATGCCGAGCGCGATAGTCCCCGCCCCCGTCGCAGATGCGATATCTTGTGACAGCTGCCGTAGCGAACATTATCGTTACGGCAGCTTCACACGCCCTTACCTGCCCTGCGATGTCGCTTTGGCTGGCGATCCGCCTCCTTCCTAAAAGGGCGGGTTGTGCGGCGTCACAGCGATGTCAGACGGCAGGCGGCCAATAGAAGCGGAGGGGCGGAGATGAGCGGGGCGTAAACATCTCGCCCCCCTCTTCCTTCCTCATTGCAGCCAGGACTCAGGTAGATGTTCCTCGCTCCTGCGGCTTCATACACAGCGATGTGTGCTGCCGCCGGAACGAGGAACAACATCGTAGCTGTCGCTGCAGCGAAATTATGGAAATGACTGACACTACACAGATCACCGATTTTCAACGCTTTTGTGATCGTTTATCGGTGCTTCTAGGCCTTACACGTTGCGACGTCGTTACCAGCGTCGGATGTGCGTCACTTTTGATTTGACCCCGACGAGATCGCAGTAGCGATGTCACAACGTGCAAAGTACCCCTTAGTGTATGTAAACTTTTGACATTGCAGAAAAAATAAAAATGCCTGAAATCTTCTCTCTCTCTCATTATTCTGGCATTTGGCAAATATAAATAATTTTGGTTCCTAATTGATCTAAAACGGGAAATGTGTATTCTGATTTCATGTCGGATAGTGAGAAAAACACACATAAGTGTCTATTTTGATAGTGTATATAAACTTCTGGTTTAAACTGTATATAAGGGCTCACTGGTGGTGGCCGCAGCTCAGAAGTTAAACACCTTGTGACAGGTTCCCTTTAAAAAAAAAAAAATGGTGTGCTTTATGCTATGTGCCCATGCTGCGGATTTACCGCGGATTTTGCCGCGGATTTGCCGCGGATTTACCGCGGATTTTCCGAAAATCTGCAGCAGCG